>NC_133617.1:110470673-110585673 GCF_048593235.1 Sminthopsis crassicaudata
TTTCAGAAGGGCCTGGAAAGACTTACATGAACTGACGCTAAGTGAAATGAGCAGAACTAGGAGAACATTGTACACAGTAATAAAAAGATTATGTGATGATCATCTGTGATAGCTCTTCTCATCCATGCAATGATCCAAGAAAATAGAACTGATATAGGTTATATATGTATAATCCTTTAAACCAGATTTCCATAATTTTCATGTTGTACCAAAAATTCAGACTAAAAGGGAAAAAACACAAGAAAGAAAAAGCAAAAAAGTGATCTGCATTTGGTCTGCATAGTCTTTTACACCTGATCTTTTTTTTTCTTTTTTGCTTTTTCTTGTATATATACATACATACAATATGTATAATGTGTATACATCTAGTATATACACATGCACACAATATATACAGCTGTGTATATATATATATGTGTGTATATCTCTGTATATGTTGTATACACACATACACATAATATAGAATATATACATGCATGCATATATATCAGGGCTTCGTAACATTTTGTAAGGTAGCCAGGTGGCACAATAGAGTATAGCATCTGGAGTCAATAAGACTCATTTTCTGAGTGCAAATCTGACCTTCGATACTTACCAAACTCTAGGCAAGTCACTTAGCCCTGCTTATCTCACTTTCCTCGTCTGTAAGATGAACTGTAAAAAGGAAATGGCGAACCACTCCAGGATCTTTGCCAAGAAAGTCCTAAGTGAGGTCATAAAGAGCCAGATAGTGCTGAAAAAAATGACTGAACAACAAAGATGATTTTATATTTAGTTGCTACTTAAAAACAATCTCTTCCAAATGTCAATGTGCCACCTAGAATCTTAGATGAATTGGAATTGAATATCATTGACTTGATCTAATAACTTAAGGCGGCTTTTAAATAACCATTTAGTTAACTAAATTAGTCAGCTAGTCATGTAAGTTTTATCCCTATTGTTGGAAAAGAGCAGGACATAGACTACCCAACAAACACAATATGAATAATCTAAGAATCATTGAAATATGGCTCTGGTATGGATCCAGAGGTGAGTTTCCAGGCACTCATAAACTCATGCCTCTCTCCCTTTTGCCAGCATATCATCACATGCATTTTTCTGGATCAACAAAGCATTCTAAGAAACAAGTTCGCCAGTGAGTCAAGCCATCACTTTAACTGTCACATATCCTCAGACCCTGGTGGAGAGTCCAGGATCCAGAGCTCAGGAATCCCTGGAATTGCAGGGCTTCACAGACCAGCAGTCCTGCTTTCAGTACAGAGCCCACTCTCATTAGGGGATTCCCATGGAGATTCAGCCTCTTCAGGCTCTCTCTCCCTAAGTCCTTGGCACTGTCAAACTGTTCATCAGAAAAAGATGATTATTAGTAATAATGATAATATAATAATATTAATGATAACTAAACCTCACATAGATTTATCAGTGAAAATGATATTGAAGAAGATGCATTACCATCTGCTTTTCCAGATGCTTTTCATGATGTGACTCTCTCCTGGTTCTTCTTTGTCTTTGACAGTGGATCTACTGCTTTCTTGGATCATTCTCACCAACTGTAGGAGTCTCCCAAGGCTCCATCCTGGTCTCTTTTCTCTTCTCCATCTAGAACATTTCAATGGTGATTTCATCAGTTCCCATGGTTGCAATTATTATCATCTCTGCAAATAACCCTCAGACCTATTTATTCAGCCCCAGTCTCTTTCCAGACCTCCAGTGACACAACTGCTTGTAAGGCATGTCAAACTGGACATTTCATATACTTCTCATACCCAACACGTTCAAAATTGAATTCATTATCTTTAACCTTTTTCATAGTTTTTCCTCTTTTTTATACTTCCTTGTTACTCTTGAGAGCATCAATATCCTCCTAATAACCTAGGCTTGAAATTTATGCATTATCCTTGACTCTTTATTCTCTCACTCTTCCCCCACCTATATTCAGTGAGTTGCCATATCTTGTAATGTCTAATTTTATTTTTATTTTAAAAAATGTTTTATTATAACTTTTTATTTACAAGATATATACGTGGGTAATTTTTCAGCATGGACCCTTGCAAAACCTTCTGTTCCAACTTTTGCCCTCCTTCCCCTCACCCCCTCCTCTAGATGGCAGGTAGTCCCATATGTGTTAAATATGTTAAAGTAAGTACAATATTTGCATACACATTTATACAATTTTCTTGTTGCACAAGAAAGATTGGATTTAGAAAGAAAGTAAAAATAACCTGAGAAGAAAAAAACAAAAATGTAAGCAAACAATAACAGAAAGGGTGTAAATGCTGTTTGGGGTCCACACTCATTTCCCAATGTTCTTTTTCTGGGTGTAGCTGGTTCTGTTCATTACAGATCAATTGGAATTGATTTGGATCCTCTCATTGTTGAAGGGAGCCACGTCCATCAGAATTGATTGATGTCTAATTTTATAACATCTCCCCTATATACATCCTTTCTACCTCTGACACTGCCATCACCCACTATAGACTCTCATCATTTCATAGTAGAACTACTGGAATAGCCTGCTGTTTGGCTTACCTGCCTCATCTCTCCCCATTCCAGTCCATGCTCCACTCGGCTGTCAAATCCTAAAGTACAAATCTGACCATATCATTCCTCTATTCAATATATTCCAGTGGTTTCTTGAAACTTCCAAATTGAATACAAAATCCCTTGTTTGGTTTTTAAAATTTTATTTTCTTTTGAACTTAAGAAATAAAACAAGCATTTCTATAACATAGTAGAACAGAAAAAAATGATTGTACATACAAATATATTATGTACAGTTTGCAATTTCTTTTAAATATATAATAAAGTTATCATGTAACTTTTTTCCTCTTTCTTTTTTTCTTTTTCATTCTTTAATTCTTTACTCCAAGCCCCATAGCTATCATTAGGGACAAATATTAGGCACACATACATACATACATATCAACATATATTTATGTATATATATATATATATATAAATATATATACACACACACACACACACACTTATGCCAACAACAACACACACACATATGCACATGTACACATAGAGATGTAAAATCACTTTATACATAGTTTTATTTATCAGTTCTTTCTTTGGATGCAAATACTGTCTCCATTTTTCATATTCTTTATAGTTAATTTGGGTACTTATAATAGTCAAAATGACTTATTTGCTCAAAATTGTTCTTAAAACAATATTGTTATCACTGTATACAATGTTCTTTTGTTCTCATTTCTGTTTTATTTTAATATTTCAACTCTTGTTTGGTTTTCAAAATTCTTTGCATCCTCATCCCTTTCTCCTTTTCCAGATTTCTTAAGCCTTCTTTTCCATGTACACTCCATGTACTCTATGAGTCAGTGACATTGGTCTCTTTGCTGCTTCCTGCACATGACACATTTCATGATATTCTTATATCAGCATTTGTTCAGCAATCTGACAGTTGGTGGGCACTCCCACCCCAACTCTTTGTTCCCCAAAGAATTCTAGTATTAATCTTTTTGCTACATGTTTTGGATGTATAGAATCTGAGATGTCTATGAGCCAACCAGGTAGAGAAGCACAGGAGGGAACAGCTGCGAGATGATCCTGGAGTTTAGAAGAACTATTAAGGCTAGACATCTATGTTTGGGAGTTTGTTCACTCATGTCTCAATCCCTTGCAGAATCTGGCTTCTGTTTCTAGCACTCAACAGAAACTTGTTTCTCCATGATTTCCAAGGATTTTTTCATTGCTAAATCCCAGGGCCTTAGCTCAGCTTTGACCTCTCTATGGTGTTTGACACTGGTGATCAATTCTTCCCTTGGAAACTCTCTTCTCTGAGTTTTCATGACATGGCTTTCTTCTGAGTCAGACTACTTGTCTGACCATTCCCCACTCCCCAGCAAAACTAAAAAGAGTTTATATTTGATATTTTAAAATATTTTATTCCCCCTTATTATATGTACACTCACCATTCTTTAGTACTCATTACACTATGGTTATCTGTTCATCTCTTAAATCTAGAGATCCATTCTGGGTCCTCTCTCTATTCTTTCTTTGGTAATTTTACCACTTCTAAAAAAAAAAAGAAAAAGAGAAATAAGGAAAAGAAGGAAGGAAAGAAGAAAAGAGCTAGCATTTACATAGCAGTTTAAGATTTTCAAATTGCTTTACAAACATTTTCTTATTTTTTCTCTCACAACAGTCTTGGGAGATAAGTACTTTTTTTATAGTGAGGAACTGAATCAGAGGTTAAGTGACTTGCTCATAGTTATCACACAGCTAGTAAATCTTTAAGCTAGATTTGAATTCATATCTATCCTTTACTTGGTGGGATACAAGGGTTGAATTACCACTTCTGTGACTTCTGTATCTGAATATCCATCTCTAATTTTTCTTCTGAGTTCTAGTCCCACATCATTAATTGTTTTATACATTTCCACTTGGATAGCCCATAGACATCCTAAACTCAACATGTCCAAATTAGAACCCATGATCTTTTCCCCTAAATGGATCCCTCTTAAAAATTCTCCTTTTTCTTTACAGGACACTTCTGGAATTTCAGTGACCCAGTTTTATTATCCCAGAGCCATAACCTTCATTTCTCCTCTCTACCAACCCTCAGATTTGATCATATGTCAAGTCTTGTTGATTCTATCTTCACAAAATTTCTTGTACTTATTCCTTCCCTCTTCTCACATGTCCATTACACTAGTTCAGAATCTCATCACCTCTCACCTGAATTAATGTAATTGTTTCCTAATTGGTCCACTTGCATCCTATTTTTCCCTTCTCTTATCTACCCTTCAAATTGTTGCTGAAATGATATTCCTAAAGCACAAATCTGATTGTATTAGTTCCTTGAGCAAGAAGCTTCAGTGGTTCCTAATGTCTTTTAGGTAAAATAAAAATTCCTGTATTTGGCATTCAAAGTCCTTCTCAAGCTGGTTCTAATCTGACTTTCATGATTGTGATCACATCAGACCTAATCATGAACTTTCTTACTTGCTGCTTCTTTGCATTAGTTTGTCACCCATGCTTGGAATATTCTCCTTCTTCATTTTCTGATCCTTTAATCTGTTTGTAATCTAAGTGCCACCGCTTTAAAAGAGGCTGTTCCTGATTCTTCTAGTTGTTAGTGCTTTTCCTTCCACTGCCCAAATTATTTTGCATTTACTTCTTTGCATCTTCCCTTCCTTTCTGCCCCATCCCTGTAGCAAGAGATGATCCATTTATATTTTTGAATCCCAGTCTAAGCACATTATAAATGTGTAACAAATGTTTATTGATCAAATTAATGAATCTTTAGGATGAGTGTGATGGAATATTATTTTGTTTTAGGAAATAGAGAGTTTTAGAAAAAACTTGGAAAGACTATATGAGTGGAGGCAAAATAATATGAGTAGAACCAGGAGAGCAATTTATACTATAACATCAATGTTATGGAAATGAACAATTTTGAAAGACTTGAGAACTCTGATGAAAGCAATCATTCGGGGTAGGGAATCCTTCATTATCCCAGAAGAATGGTGTCTTCCTGACAGAGAGGTGCTGGATTTAAGGTACAGAATGAGACACACATTTTTTTGGTTATAGTCAGTATGGGGATTGGGTTTTTTTGACTATGCTTTTATGTTACAAGGGTTTGAAATGCTCCCCCTGCCTCCCCTCCTTCTGACCCTAGAGAAGAGAGAGACTTCTGAGCTCATACTGGTCTGATCAGCCAAAGTAGGATGCATTGTAGTTTGACACCAGGATTGCAGCTTGGCCAGCATGTCATTTTGATCCTCTGAGAATGAATAACAACCATCCATCCAACCAACCAACCAACCAAGCACATATTATTTCTTATTAGAATGTAATTTCACATTAAAATGTAAGCTATTTGAGGACAGGGGGCTGAATTGTTTGTATTTATATCCTTAATGCTTAGCATATAGCTTGGTGCAATGTAAATGCTTAATAAATTATTTTATTTTATATTATTATTATTATTAAATTATTTATATGTTGTATATTTATTTTATATTATTAGAAATTATTTTATTATTCATCCATTCATCCACTCATCTATCCATCCATTCATCTATCTTTCCATCCATTCATTCATAAAACAAGGAGACCAGAGTACCCCATGTGTGAAGATATGATGTATCTCTTGGTGAACAATCTCTCCTAGGGAATTTGGGTAAGGGGGCTTAGCTCTGCCAGAACTGTGCACCTGTTGGAAGATTGAGCCTTTTGAGGGAATGCTATCCTTCGCAGGGAATGTACCAGCTACCATAATTATAAAGACAACACACATTAACATGGCTTTTCAAGAGCTCTTCTCAGAACAATCCTATAAGGCACAATTACAAAAAGCTCAGTGGGATAAAACACGGAGACAAATTGAATAAGGTGAAATTTAATAAAGGCTCACAAAAAGTCTCAGAAAAAAAATCAATTTTTCAAGGGTATGATGGGGAAGCGTGGAAATTTGGTTGAAAGGGATCTGGGCTTATTAGCAAACTATAGCTCAGTGTGAGCCAGGAAGAGGATGTAGAATCAAAGAATTCCAATTAAGAGAGGTACAGTGTCTCATACTTGAGGGGGGGCAGTGATAAAGTTTGGTGATACTCTGCCCTGATCAGAGTGCATTTGGAATATATTTGGTTGGAAGTATAGATAGAAATTATGGGACTGAGAGCAACTTCAGTTCATGTTCCTAGGGGGCTGCTTCTGTGACTATGAATCTTGGAGCTTTCTGGTTAGCTATGCACTGAATGTGATACAGAGAAGTACATCTTTCTGGCCTGTCCTTACAGAGATTATGATTTGGGATGGATATCACTTTCTAGCTTGCTTTTGACCCAATCTGTATGGGAGCTGCATTGCCTGCTTACTCAGAATATATTTGCTTGAGAGCAGAATCCCTAACTCCCTCTCCCCCCCCTTTTTTTTTTTTTTTTTGGTATCATGAACCTTTTGGAAATTTGGAAGCTTTTGTATCCCATCTCGGAGTATTTGATTTTAATTTAGAATTGAAGGAAATACTAAATTTTAGTTAGAGGTCAATGAGAATCAATATGTAAATTTTTTTTCATTTAAATTTGTGGACATCCTGAAATCTATCCATGGTTATATGTGAATCCCAGATTAAGAATCCTTGGTCTAGAGAAACAGCATCTTGCTAGAGACCCATATCTTTCCTGTTCCTTTCTCTGGAATGGATTTGAGCCTCTGTTCTTCGTGTCTCTTTAAATTCTGTTCTTTCAGCATTTCTCTCACCCTTTCTCCACCCTTCCTTGTCTGACTGTGTTATTGGTATCCTTTGTGCCTTTCCCTGTCTCCACTACAATTTGTGGATTCTGAACACAACCCTGAACAAAGTTTTGTAAGGCCCAAATACTTTTGGTGTTGTTAGGGAAATCCCACAATTTTCATCACAAAATATGAAATCTCTCTCTCTCTCTCTCTCTCTCTCTCTCTCTCTCTCTCTGTCTCTCTCTCTCTCTCTCTCTCTCTCTCTCTCTCTGTCTCTGTCTCTGTCTCTCTCTCTCTCTCTCTCTCTCTCTCTCTCTCTCTGTCTCTCTCTCTCTCTGTCTCTGTCTCTCTGTCTCTCTCTCTCTCTCTCTCTCTCTCTCTGTCTCTGTCTCTCTCTCTCTCTCTCTCTCTCTCTCTCTTTCTCTCTCTCTCTCTCTCTCTCTCTCACACACACACACACACACACACACACACACACACACACACACACACACACACACACACACACACATTTCTCCCTTAGAGTTCCAGTCCTTATTTCACAATAATCAGATGACTTACCGTGCAAGTAAATCAGCAACACTTGGATTAAATTTCCTTTGGAACATACATAGATTTCAAAATCACAGGCAAAAGGAATTAAGAAAAATTGGTTCTACTCAAGCCAAAGTCTCCATTCATATTCTTTGGCTGCTTTCCCAACCTGGCTCCCACTAAGTCCTCCCATCTCTGCTGGGGCTCTCTTCATTTGGGTAACATCAGCCAAGTGAGGGGTCCTCGGGCATGAGCACTTGCCCTTTTCAGAATTACTGATTTGATGCCATTGAATTAAATTCTTCAAGTATTTATTACATGTCTCATATGCACCAAAGTCAGATGTTATGGACCGGGGCTAAAAAGACAGAAACAAAATCATTCCTGATGAAATTGCTTTGAACAAAGGTCCTCTTTTTTCTCATCTGTCTACTTATAAAATGTCATTTTGCATTCAGCTCATCTAGGAGAGAAACACTGGAGTCCTATCACGGGCTGGAAGTGCCACTATGCACAGTATGCTGCGCAAAGTTTCCCATGATGTCTTAGCTGCTCTTTAATTAAACAATGTTTATAGGCACATATGCTCCTTAAAGGTTCCCAGGGGAAGGTTGGTGATGGTCTTTGCCAAGCAGATTCAAGGTACTCCTCACTCAGAAGCCTGCTCCGTTAACTGCTGCTTGGAGTCCTGGCCCAGGGAGCGGAACAGCACACCCAGAGATGTCGGTATGAGCCAGACCTTGCCCTGCCGCTTCTGTGGGACTGGGGCAAGTCACTGACTCTCCTCAGCCGCAGGCGGAGGAATCTTCTCTCTTACCCTTCCAGAGGAGCATTGCTAGGGAAAGTGGGCACAGCCAAGTGAGATCACACAGACACACACTGGAGAACTAGGGGAACTTTAGGAATAATTTTATCTAATCTTTTCATTTTACAAATGAGGACACTGAGGTTTAGAGGTTTGAAGTGACTGGTCGAACGTAAAAAATGGCTAGGCAGTTTTGGAACCAGACTCTGTGACTACAAATCTAGTGCTCTTCTGACTGCCTCATGCTAATCCTTGGAGGCAAGTTCTCAGGCAGTAGGCTGTTCTCATTAAGGTCTTTGAGTTTTAGCTTTCTGAATACTATAGTTATGTGTCAGAAAACCAAGATTTGAATCTTAGCTCTCTCCTGGCTGTGTGGCATTGGCCAAGTCAGGCTTTTCTGAGTAAGAAGGGTTAGATTATTTTGCCCTACTTATGGGCACTTACAGTTTTAAATCTATGATACTCTGACCTTACAGCTAAAGGGAGAAATGTCTCCATCTATCACAAAACACAAACCATATCTTATATGACTTCAATTATTTATCTTCTCAAGTTCGGGTCCTTTTGGTTGAGTTGCTGTGGTAGGGTTCAAATCCTGTGTACAAAACTTAGTAGTTATGTGTGTGTGTGAATAGCTATTAAAGTGTGTGTTTGTATTATCTCACTTGGAGGAGCTCACTTTTAGTAGCAATGTTCCTCTCTGAAGGCACGATAGAAAGATTCATCTGTCTGAAGTTGAGATCATCCAAGAGCAGTAAGCATGAGAGTTAATGGCTTGCCCCAGTTTTCCCATCTGAAAAAGGGGCATTTGAAGTTATTACCTGATATGGTTACTGTGGAGTTTGAGTTTAATAATATATGCAAAGAATTTCGCAAAGTTCGTAACATGTTGATGTTCTAGGCAAATGCCAGTCATTATTTTCAGTTAGAATATAATACAGGAAGGGGAAAGTGAAAGTACTAAGAATTTACGAGTACATTTATAAGGCAGTTGGGCAGCTTAGTTGGTAAAGCACTAGATCTGGAGTCAGAAAGACCTTAATTCAGATTTGATCTCAGTCACTCCCTAGATCTGTTTAACCCTTGTTTGCCTTAATCCAATGGAGAAGGAAATGGTAAACCAGTATGTTTGCCCAAAAAATCCCATGGATAGTATATCTATACTATGGTCCACAGAGTCATGAAGACTCAGTCATGACCAAACAACAACATAGCATATATTATGTGCCAGTCACTGTATCAAGTACTTTTTTATTTTTATAAATATTATCTCATTTGATCCTTACAATAACCACCTCAGAGGCAGGAGAGAGGTGCTATTATCATCTCAATCTTACAGTTGAGGAAACTGAGGCAGGCAGAGAGAGTAAATGGCTTCCCCAGAGTCACAAAATAGGAAGTGTCTCTATTTGAATTCAGTCTTCCTTACTCCAGACCCAGGGCTCCAGACATTGTGCCACTTAGCAGCCTCTGGTTTAAGAACATCAAACTAAATCATCAGGCAAAAGGAAGAATGAGGAATTTGATAGCAGAAGCAGAGTGAGTAGAATCATTATAACCTAAGGGCTCTTCAGAATCTTCCAAAAGGCTTTAGGTCATATGTAGTCTGGATCATTAACACACAGTCATGAAGAGAGATGTTTGAGAAAGACAGCAAACTCTACGGATTATTGAATTAGGATCTATTATGATCTCTGCAGGCTGGAGAATTGGGTCAAATAGAATAAGATGATTTTTTTTAGGAATAAATGTGAAGTCTTCATTGGGGTTCAAAAACAGAGGGAATTTGGCTAGTTGGCAATTTGACTGGAAAGGATCCAAGGCTTTATTGTCCTGCAATCTCTCTGATATGATATTACATCCAAGAAAGCTAATGGAGTCACAGGCTGCAGCAAGGGATACAATGTCCAGACCTAGAAAGTGATAATCTCACATACCTTGTCCCGATGAGAGCATACCTGGAGCATTGCCTTCAGTTCTGGATGCCTTATTTTAGGAAAGGCATGGATGATCTATTTGTATTTGTACTATGCCAAATAACTGTAATATATGTAGAAAATCATGTTGTTCTCATCCCAGAAGGTAAAAAGGGGCCAGGTATTTCCCTTTGCTCTCTAAGTTATTTGTTGTTCTTGAGTCATTTCAGTTATGTCTGATGCTTCATGTCCCCATCTGGGGTTTTCTTGGCAAAGATACTGGAATGATTTGCCATTTCCTTCCCTAGATCATCTTACAGATAAGGAGCTGAATCAAATCTGGTACATACCCCTAGAAAGAGTCTGAGGCAGGATTTCAACTTGTGAAGATGAATCTTCCTGATTCCAAGTGCTTTATCCACTGTGCCACCTAGTTGTCTGCCCTCTCTAATTTATCAAGGAGAATGAAATATCCTCTGAAAAAGAAAATGGAAAATTTCAAGGTAAAAACAAAGAAAAAAATTGAAGATTAAAAAATATCATTGGAGGGTCTGTGGGAAGACATGAACACTCATATACTATTATAGCCCTACCATTCTGGAAAACAATTTATAATTGCGTGAGAAAAGTTACTAACCTTATTACAATCCTTTGACCTTGCACTCCCACCAGATGTACCTGAAAGGAGAAAAAGGTTCTATCAAACATTCATAACAGCCCTTTATGTGGTAGCAAAAACAGAAACAAGACAGGAACAAAATGGACAGTTATCAGTAAAACAGTAGACAAATGACTTGTAGAATATGAATTGCAATTTATTCTTACCATGTCATGGGATATTATTGTATAGTAAGTATAATAGTAATTTAAAGAAAAATAGGAAGACGGACTCATTCAGAGCAAAGTGTAAAGAAGGGAGGTTTATGTGCCAATCTCAATCAACCAAGTAACAAAGAAAATTAGTGATTAAGGAACTTTCTTATAACCCTATCACAATTACTGGACAAGCTCTTAAATAATTTGAAAAGATTTGTATTTGAGAGTTGGTGAGGGTGGATGACTAGAGATGGCAGGTACAGGAGTGGGAGGTGGGGAGGGGGAGAGAGGGAAAGAGGATTGTTTCTCACTCTTCCCTAAGAACAATCTCTTCCCAGGAGAGCTTCACTAGATTTGACTTCCAATTTACTGACTATACTGGCTTCTTCTTCTTCTTTTTTTTTTTTAAGCATAGTCTAAGAGATGAGAGTTGATCTTCTCAATCAATCTCAAGATATTTCTTGTGTGGCATTATCTGCTTTTCATCCAATGGCCTCTCTATGATTCTTTTAAATTGAACATAGGCTTGTTGATCCACTGCAATTAGGAAAATTTCTTAATATCTAGTTTCTTCTGTTGGTTAACTGATTAAAGTTATTACAAACCCTTCTGGGAAGTTGAGAAAAACCAAGAGAAAAATATATGCAAGACATAATAATGTAAATAAAAATGACACTTTTAAAAAGTGACTGAATTCAGGTTTAGTGAGCAGCCTTGGCCCTGAAAAGCAGGCTATGCAACATACTTCCCTCTTAGTAGTGAGGTTGGGAACTATGGGAGCATAATGTTACATACAGGGTCATTTTTTTCTAAAATATTTTCCTTGTTATAATATCACTGAGAGAGTATATTGGGAAATATCTGGGTTGTAAAACAACCCAAAAAAGCATTCATAAAAACTTTGAAAAATTGTCTCAAAGAATATGAAAAAAGTTTAAAAGAATGTTAGGAAGTTGGAAAGTAGAAGAATGTGACATGGACGAAAAATGGGGAAAAAAGACCACTAAATAATTAGAACAGATATAAGTTATGAGATTCTTTCCATAGAAGAGAAAGTTAGGCCCTCTGAGGAGGAAGCAGCTGTTTATGTGCCAAGGCAGTGGACCAACAGATGGCAACAAGGGGATGGTCATCCAAGAAGAGACAAAGGAGAGAGGGGAAAGTAGTAGTAGTTGGTGACTCCCTATGGAAAGGGACTGAGATAGCTATTTGTCAGTCTGACGTTATTAATGAGAGGTCTGCAGTCTTTCCAGAGCATGTGTTTGGAACATGATAGTGAAACTCCTCAGGTCTGTAATCTCTGAAAACTCATCCATTTGTAATGATTAACAAGGGGACAAATGATGCTGCCTGAAGAGGAACATAGAACTCCTTACTGAGGATTATGTTTGAGGCATAAGCAGTATTTTCATCACTATAGTTGATAGAAGGCAGGGACTTTGAAAGACTGGGGTAGATTTAGGAAGGGAACAGGTTTTTTTAGAGGTTGAATTTATGGTTTTAAAATAAGAATGATAGGTCCTTGACCAAGGATGGAACGTATGTAGTAAGGGATGATAAAAATATATTTTCCTATAATCTTACAAATCTGATCAAGAAAGTTTTAAACTGAAAATGGAAGGAGAAAATGATTTACATATTTCCATCAAGCTAGATATCACAGGGAGGAGAAATTATAATATAGGAAGAAAAATAGCAGTAGGCCCAGGAAATAATCCAACAATATAATTTATGGCCTGAGATGCATAAATTTTACAGATAGCAAGCCATCAGAACACATTATATAGAAAATCCATGTAAAGCCCATCATAGTGTCCTAGTAAATGCTAGAGTTCTCTCTGCCAATAGTAGAGGTTATTAATTCCTTAACTTGCCTTAATGATAATTTCATCCTTTAAAAAGTGGATAAACTAAACCATTCCTCTGTACTCTATTTATAATAACAAAAAAACTTTGTTTGGGTGTAAATAATGGGAATTTTCATGGAAAATATCCACTTCATCTTAGAATTTGTCATAGAGAAGGAGAAGAAAGTTGCAAATAGACTGACATGCACTTTATGTTGTGGAAGAGTAGATTTCAGAGGGTTCAGATAAAGAATAAATAGAATCCAATGGAAAATAAGCTCTACAACAAAAGCTATTGTATTGGGGAGCTCTTAACAATGATATTCTAAAGACATAAAGAGAGACAGGAGAAGAGAAAGAGGAAATTGTCTAATGAAATGACATGGTTAAAAAAGAAGTCACTGACCAAAAGAATATGATTTTTAATCTGTATAAAAATGATTTCCTCTGTCTTTCATACACTTTGTACTGCATTCCTACTACTCCAAATCCTGAATCTTTAGACATGCTTTAATCTCCTCCTGTCCCTATATCGTATGAATCCAAGAGATTTAGGAATCTTTTTTCAGGTGTGAATGGGGTATGGTCATTTGTCCATACCTAGTCTTTGTCTCCAACTAGTCTACTAATTTATTGTTATTAAAGAACATTCAGACTGTGTATGTTCCTAATATTTATAATATAGTATCATAATCTTCTTCCTCATGCTTCTCCTTTCTTTCTGCCGCTCTTCCTTCTCATCTCTTATATAGAAAACCTTTATAAAATGTCTGGTTTTCATCTGTTTCTCTAACAATCTTGTGACATAGAGAAGACAGGTATTGTTTTGAATTCAGAAAGCCAAAAAAATCACTCTCATTATAGGTGACAACAAGAAGAGGAATGCTGGTGATATGCCTGAATGAAAGAAAAGATTTATCTCATTTTTCTTATTTGAAAAAATAAGTACAATTACAAAATAATAAAATGCAAGTATCATTTTAAAGCATTTATCTTGAATGTGGGCATTTGATTAAAAACAGGGTTAATTACAGAAGACTGAGAAGGTATGAAGAATTTTGTGGATGTTATGAAGGAGATATCTGGGTATTTTCAAATTTGTTGGATTTTTTTTGCTATTTTAATTATTAAAGGGAAACATCGATTCCTTTGTGGCTTTTTTTTCTTTCATTTAAATATGCTTTTTAAAAAATTACACAACATTTGTCTCAGTATTGCAAAGATTTAAAAATACAAGTGGTATTCATTTTAAATTCTGGATTTTTTTTGTCCAATAAACACTCCCCATTTACCCTCAATAATAGCAGTTAGTATCAAAAGCAATCCTATTCCATTAAGGCATTGAAATACTTTTTTTCTTTTTAAAGTAGTAAAATGTCACATATTTTGACTTTTCCTCTTTAGTAGCATAGTTTAGTATCCGAGTTTTAATTCAGAACACATCTGTACAGAGCAGTAAATTATATCGAAATAAATGTGGCCTATCATAGAATAAATATTTTTTGTTTTAAAAGCATGTTTTCTTTAATAATCTACTTCTATTATTCTTCCCTCCTCTCCCCTATCTTCATTGAACAAATTTAAAAACAATAACAACAAAGCAAAACCTTGGGAAATAAAGCACTCAATGAATAGCATACTCTGGAAAAACAAATTCCCATGCTGGCCATGTTAAAAAATATATGTTTTTTTGTGCATTTTAAATTTATCACCTCTCTGGTAGTGGGTAACTGGTATGTTTCATCTTTGTTTCTTTGTATTTAAGCCAGCTAAGGTGATGAAGTAAATAGAGTGATGGATTTAGAATCAGGAAGATATAACCATTGTCTGACTCAGTTTCTTCATTTGTAAAAGTAGGATAATAGCATCTAACCCCAGGGTTGTTGTGAGGATTAAAGGAGATAATAATTGAAAGCATTTAGCACAATGCCTCATATATAGTAAGCAATATTTAAATATTAGCTATTATTGTCATTATATTGAACAGAGTTCTAAAGTCAAAGCTATTTTTCTCTACAATACAATCCTTGGGTAAATTCCCCTAAACTCCTTTCTGCTTACTTCATGCTGCATCAGTTCATAGAAATCTTCCCAGTTCCCTCTGAAACTATCCATTTGATCATTTCTCATGGCAAAATAATACTTTGTTGCATTCATATTCTGTAATTTGTTTAGCCATTTCTGAACAGAAGGATGTCCACAGTTAGACACTTTTAGCTACCACCAAAGAGCTACTATTCTCCATATTGGTTTTTTCCTTTTTCTTTGATCTCTTTGAGGTGTAGCCCTCATAGGGTATAGCTAGATCAAAGAGAATGCACATTTTGAAGTTTTGGGGGCCTAATAACTTTCTGTTGCTTTCCAGAATGGCTAAACCAATTGACAGCTCCACCAACAGTGCATCAATGTATCTGTTTTCCCCAGGACCCTCCAACATTTGTTATTTCCTTCTTTTCATTGTCTTTTTTCAGTCTGTTGAATCTGAGGTGAAAGATGCCTTAATTTGCAAGTTTCTAGTTACTAGTGAATTTGAGCATCTTTTCATTTGATTATTAATAGCTTAGATTTTTTTCCTTAGAAGCTTTTTATTCATATTCTTTGACCATTTATTTATTGGGAATACACAGACATTTTTCTATATTCTGTTCTCTCCTCCCATTGAACTCACCTAGTAACAAAGAAAAATTGTTAACTAAAACCAACTGACAAACCAACTGTATCTGAAAAGTATGTAGCAATCCATAACTGTAGATTCACCATGTCTTTACTGAGAGAAGGAAAGCTTGTTTCATCATCTGTATTCCAATTAATCTGTTACATTTACATTTTCTCACTATTTTAATTTACTTTATAACAATTATTGTGTATATTGTTCTCCTGACTCTTCTTACTTCATGTTGTATTAATTCACATTCTTGTTTCTGTAAATCCCTCACATTCACATTTTTTCCCAGTATAATGGTATTATAGTGATGTAGTGTCCTTTTTGGATTAGCCCCTTCCTCACTTACTTTGAATCTCTAAGGGGAATGACTATCTTGGCTTACAGATACTCTGTGAGTCTGCACTCCCCAAACTACAGTTTGCAAGCCCCAATCCAGTGTACATACCTGTAACAATCAGCCAGGAGGTAGAACTAGCTCAAACAAAGGCTTATAATGAGATGTCAAAATTGGAAGAAGAGTAACAAAACACTCCTCCTCAAAACCTGGGGGATACACTCATAAATATACTGAGCATCTATTGGAAGAGCAGGCACAAGCATAAAGTCTTTTAGAAGAGAGGTATAAGAATCTATGAGACACATGGAGCTAAGACAACCCAAAATTTTGGGCACATGGAAGGTCCCCATTTCTTCTCCATTTTGGGGGTGTCTTCATGTTTCCCCCCCTGAGCTCCATAGTTTTGCTGTGCAGACTTCTGAGATGGGTTCCCTGGACTTATTCTCCATAATGCAATCACCAATGGTAAGGGCTGCCTCTCTTCTCAGTTCAGGGAGTTTGACCCAGTGGCTTACTTCCTTATGGTTATAATTTCTCTCATTCAGTGAATAACTCTGTTGTAAGAAGTCCAAAAAAGGAGCCATCGGGGAAAGGGGAGAAAAGGAAGAGGGAGAATTTTCTTATCCCTGAATTGTAATGAGTGATTCCCTTACAAGGGCTGAGTTATTCTTCAATAGCTGATTTTCTTTTCTGAGACCAAAGGTCATGTCTTATAGCCATTGCCTGCATCAACTGACTTCAGAGCTGTCAAGATTCTTTTTAAATCAGGAGAGTGGCAGATCTTTCAGGAGCCAGCTTCTTTCTAATTGCATAACATTTAATCTTAAATAAATTGAGCAACAATGTGTAAATCACGTCTTCACATTTTGCTTAATACCTTGTTGTCTTTATCAACCTGCCCCTTAACTTTTGTGATTACATCAACTGCGGGGAAGAGTTGAAATATTGGATGTAGTGGTGTTGGTGATTTCTGATGAGCTCCCTTCACCACTACTTTAATAAACCACAGTTTGTTTAGCCATTTCCCAGTTATAGTCATAGGAAGAAAGTCACTTGTTTTCAGTTTTTAATCACAGAAAGAGTTGCTATGAAAAGTTTAGTATATATGGTACCTTGATTACTTTAACCTCACTGAAGCATATGGATTTCATTTTTTGATGGACCCATAAAATTTTTGGTTTAAATGTTAAAATGTTAAATGTTAAATGTTAAAAGTTTTCCCATAAAATTTTTGGTTTAAATGTTTAAATTGTAGGACACACAAGAGGCCCTTTGCCAGTGAAAATGATTGCTAAAATATTCCAGGTTTTGTCAGTAAAGTGAAATTGCAGTTATACATAAGATCTGTAAAGCTACATCAAAATGATGCTACTCAACTCCTTTTCAGAGAAGGTCAAATAAGTTTGACTCAGGTCTAAGAATAAACAGAAAAAAAGGGGGGGAGTTTCTTCTCTACCTTGCCAAGTTTTAATACTGTTTTGTGATTCACCATTACACTGAAACTCAGTATTAAGTAAATATTTCAATCTGGTTTGAAGAGCTTCAGCACATCAACCAAGTTACTCTCCACATTTGCTTCTTCATACTTTGTGAAGACATTAAGACAAAAGGTGAAGATGTGACATTTATAGCTTTCTTATCAAAAAAAGTATTAAAGATAAATTCAGTATATTCTCTCCAGTAAATATTTTAGTGTTCTATCAGTATTTATGTAATAATAAAATAATAATTGCTAGCATGTATATAGCACTTTAAAGATTAAAAATACTTTATATATAATATCTCATTTGACCTTTATATCAACCCTGAGAAGTAGGTGCTACTGTTATCCTCACTTTACAAATGAGAAAAATGAAGCTAAGGTGAACTGACTTGCATAGGATCACATAGCTAGCAAGTGTCTGAGATAAAATTTGAACTCAGGTCTTCTTGATTCCAATTCTAGAACTCTGTCCACTGATAGATCCACTGAGCTACCTAAATAGAAAGCAAGAATTTTGAGGGTTCTTTAATTTGTAAAGTCCCACAGCTGGGAGAAGGACCCCACTAGAAATTCAATAACTATTTTTACAAACAAGGAAGGAGATCATAGACTATCATTGTTTATCCTTCCTTTCACAGATTATCATTGTTTATGCTTCCCTCCTTTCCTTTTTCTTTCTTTCTTTCTTTCTTTCTTTCTTTCTTTCTTTCTTTCTTTCTTTCTTTCTTTCTTTCTTTCTTTCTTTCTTTCTTTCTTTCTTTCTTTCTTTCTTTCTTTCTTTCTTTCTTTCTTTCTTTCTTTCTTTCTTTCTTTCTTTCTTTCTTTCTTTCTTTCTTTCTTTCTTCTTCCCTCTCTTCCTCCTCCCTCCTCTCCCTTCTTCCCTTCCCATCCTCTTTCTCCCTCCCCCCTCCCTCCCCTCCCTTCCTCTCTCTTTCTCCCCATCCCCTCCCTCCCTCCCTCCCTCCCTCCCTTCCTCCCTCCCTCCCTCCCTCCCTCCCTCCCTCCCTCCCTTCCTTCCTTCCTTCCTTCCTTCCTTCCTTCCTTCCTTCCTTCCTTCCTTCCTTCCTTCCTTCCTTCCTTCCTTCCTTCCTTCCTTCCTTCCTTCCTTCCTTCCTTCCTTCCTTCTCTGTTCTTAAGAGCCATCAAAGTCTAGTGGCAAAGGAAAGATAATAATGGTGACAAGGATAAGCAGGAGATTCAGTGGAGAGATATATATTTATGTCCAGCCTTGAGGTATTTATGGCTTTTAGCTTTCAGGAATCAGTGGGAAGGGACTGATTTGTCTCCAGATTGTATTGTGGCGGGTCTGTGAGAGCTGTCATTTCCCCAGGCTGTTTTTTTTTTTTTTTTTTGGGAAAGAGCTCCTTCCCGCCTACCACTGGGGTGGCTTAAAAAGAGTCTATTAACTTTGTTGAATCATGCATTCTCCCTAGTTTTAATTTCTACTTAACTCTCCCCAGGATCCTCAGGGTCCATAGACTGGCTGGGATTCCAGGGATAGAATGTTACATTGCCGAATCCCAGACCTTGAAGAGACAGTTTGGGTGGCAGTAATAACTATCCAACTGGATCATCAAATGACAAAAACAATGTATGACAGTGACTGAAACAATGATTTGGAGATCTGGGTTCTCATCCTGGATCTGCCACTTACTAGCTGCATCACCAACTCACAGAATTTTAAGAGTTGGAAGGCACTTGAGCTGCCAGTTATTAAATCCAGTTCATTTGCAAATGAAGACATCACCCTTCTGATGTCATTATTCTTCTTTGAGAATGAAGGCTAAACATCACAACTGAAAATTAATCCAAGGACAACAGTCATCCAATCTCTATTTAAAGACTATTGGGGAAGTCCACTCTACTTTTTGGACAAGTTTGACTGATAGGAGTCCCCTCCCCCATTTCCTTCTCCATTCCCCATCCCCTATATCAAACCTAAATTTGCTTTGTTGCCACGTCTACCTATTTCTTATAATTCTGCCCTTTGCTGTCCTTCATTTTTTGAAGAGGACCAGTGACATCACTGGAGATGTCTTGACTTTCAAGTGAATTAGATTTAAGTAGGGCAGGGCTCCACAGAGTCATCAGTTTCATTCTCTCTCCCAGAGTCCTTCCAGTGGCAGCACAAAAGTCAAGATGATGGTCCAGGATGCAAATGATGACCTTTGTGTCTTTGACACAACAGCACTTGCTAAAAAAATTGCTCCACACACACACACTCTTCCCCAATCTTTTCTTTTCCAGGCTAAACACCCTCAATTCTTCAATTGATCCTCATAGATTGATCCTCCAGGCTCTTCAACTCCTTAGTTATCTCTTTTTGGATGCTCTACAGCTTTTCTATGATCTTCCTAAGATGCAGGACTTAGAACTTGATTTCGTGCTCCAGAAATGTTCTGTCCAGCAGAGATTGAAGTGGGATTGACTTTCTGGGACTCAGATACCTCCATAAAAAGAAGTGGAACAAGTGATTTCAATGACTTTTTGTTTATTTATTTATTTTTTACAACTTTAATGTTCAATGATTCTAATACTCATCTTTATTGTCTTTTTTAGTTTTTTTTTCAGTCATGTCCATCTCTTCATGACTCCATTTGGGGTTTTCTTGGCAAAAAATGTTAGAGTGATTTATTATTTCCTCCTGCATCTCATTTTACAAATAAGGAAACTGAGGCAAATAGGGTTAAGTAACTTGCCCAAGGTCAAGTGTCTGAGACCAGATTTGAACTTGGGAAGAGGACCCTTCCTAAGTCTGGGTCCAGCTCTCACTGGGCCACTTAGCTGCCTTACTTTATTGTCTACTCTTTTGCAAGTAGATCTACTGTGAGAAATATTTCTTTTCAATGAACTTTCCACTGCCCTGTTTTATTTTTATTTTTAAGTAGTTTTTATAGTTTAAATATATCTTTCTTTTTGACAGGCAAGGTCAGTCATATTGATTTCAATTCAAAAATTTTTAGTCTCTTACTTTAGAATAGCATACTTGAATCCTTCCAGGATAATTTTATCAGTTAGTCAACAAGCTTTTTATTAAGGTCTTACTATGTGCCAAGCAGTGATATGATTCCTTTACTGATAAATTGTAATCCTATCAATGGGTATCTAGGTGACCCCATTTGGAAGTCACAAAGACTCAAGCACAACTAATAACAATCCTTTCTGTGCTTAGTAGACAGTCTTTAAGAGTGACTGAAGCAGAAAAGTTCACCAGCTGGGTTCAAGTCTTTATTGTGACCATTATTTTCTGTGTGATATTGGGTAAATTATGATGCTGGATAAATCTCTGTGCTTCAGTTTCCTTGTCTATAAAATGGGCATAATAGTAGCATCTATCCACAGCATTTTGTGAGTATGAATGAGTTAACATATGTAAAAAGGCATTGTTTAACCTTAAAGTACTATATAAACGCTATTATCATCAACATTTTTTTATTATTTATTTCTCCAAGCCCATGTATTTCCCTAAGACTATGAGAAATTTGCAACTGACAGGTCTTTGACCTTTTGACATGATATGTTATGTTCTCATGCAGGAAGAAGCAATTGTTAAGAGGATGAAACGATTCTTGATAGGGAGAAGAGCTGCTATACTAATTGTGTTAGTGGGGCTGAGATGAGAAAAAGGTGGCAATAAGAGAGGCTGCATGTTGTAGTGGATAGAGAGACCTAGTTTCAAGTCCCTCTTCTCACACATCCTGGCTGTGTGATTCTGGGAAATTTATTTAACACCTCTGTGCCCTCAGGCAATTTTGGTAGACTCTAAATTGCAGAGTGCAGCTAGATGGCACAGTGGATAGAGTTCTGGTTCTGAAGTCAGAAAGACTCATCTTCCTGGGTTCAAATGTGACCTCAGATACTTCCCAGCTGTTCGACTTTAAGCAAGTCATTTAAACTCAGTTTGCCTCAGTTTCCTTATTTGTAAAACGAGCTAGAGGAAGAAATGACAACTGTGTTAATTAATATGCAGAAATAACAATTGAACAACTGTGTTAATCTGCATTGGTAAATGGAATTTCTTACTCCAAAAAATAGAACCTCTTTGGTTTAAAAAAAGAAAAGAAAAAAAAAAAAAAGAAAAGAAAAAAAAACCTGGGAAATATCTATAAATGTTGTGGAGTGATAAACAATGCGACATTCACCCATCCAGGTTGAACTAAATTTAAGTTCTAAGCATAGGAAACAGACAATTTTTTTTAAGGCTTCTATCTATTGCACCACCTAGAGTCTGGGATATTTGGCCCAATGGAAAAGCATTCAAAGAAGGAAGAATCCAGAATTTCTTGAGAGAGAAAGGATGCTGTCAGGAGAATTGAGTGAAGGGGCTGAGTGCCCTGCACCAAGGAAAAAAAAAATAGTTAAAATATATGTGAATTTAGGAACACTAGCTAGAATGAGGAGTTTGATAAGAGTGCTGAATTTAAAAAAAAAAAAAAAAAAAAAAAAAGGTTTTTCCCTAAACCTTCAGTTAAGCAGGGTTTCAAATTTACCTGAGCTTCCTCATTTCTTGAGCATTCAGAATGGTAAGTTAAATTTTTTAATCATTTCCTTTATCTGAGCTTCCTCAATTCTGGAGCATTCAGACTATTAAATTATACTTTAAGCCATTTCTAATTCTTTTTGTCAGTTGCAAGATTTGGCTCTTTCCCCAGCAGTTGGGTGTGGTGGTCCTGGCTATCCTAGAATGTATTCTATCTCCTCTGCCTCTTTTTTTAAATTAAAGTTTATTTTTTTTGAACAAAAATTGGTTTTCTCCTGCTACTCCCCTCCCCCTTGAAAAAAAGAAAAAGGAAAAGGAAAGAAAAACAAAAATCAAGTAACATATGCATAATCAACAAAAACAAATTCCTAAATTGGCCATATCTAAAAATATATATTTTTTCATTTTGTACTTTGCAGATAATACCTCTCTGTCAGGAGGTTAGTTATCACTAACTAGTCCTTTGGAAACATGGCTGGCCATTAGATTGATCAGAATTCTTAAGTCTTTCAAATCTCTGTTTTTCTGGTGTTGTTATTGTAAAAATTCTGTTCATTTTACAGTATATCATATTCATACAGATCTTCCCAGGTTTCAATGAAACATATTCATAATTTCTTAGAATCAGTCAACAAAATTGTTAAGTGCCTACTATGTGCCAGGCATTGTGCTAAATAAGGATACAGAAGGAGGCAAAAAGTCCTTGACTTAAAAGAGCTTAATCTGTACAAATAAGCTATATACAGTGTCAAATCTAAAAAAAAAATGACCAACAAACCATATGCAACCACTGTTAACTCTGCAAATATCAAAGAGCTCCCACAGGTTATCACAACCACTGTTATCTCTAAGAAATAAAATAAAACTCAAGAGCTATAAAATGATCATAAGCAAAAAACTTTTATTCTGTTGGAGGAGGTAAACTAGACATGTTCTGGAGCCTCCTAATACCGAGGAGACCCCCTTTAGTGTGGGCAAATCTCAACACATGTCCTAGTTGTTATATAATGAGCTGTAGCCCTGACAGTGAGGGGTAATAGCAACAATGAGACAAATTTGATTCATAGCAGGACTTCATGACCAGGACATGGGTCCTGTAGGTGTTTGTTCAAATTCAGGAACCACCTGGGGCTAGTGTGAAACAATTCTGGATTTTGCTGTAGTGAGAGTTCATCCAGAGGTGAACAAAGGATTGTTGTTATTCCAAGCCCAGGGTACAGCTTGCTTTTTGGAAAACAGGGAGTCTCCTAATAGTAAAAAGAGAGAAGTAGAGACAATCGACCTTGGCTTGGGGATCCTGACAACAGGATAATAATATTCCATTACCTGTATATATATATATATATATATATATATATATATATATATATATATATTACCATTTGTTTAGCCATTTCTAATTGATAAATGACCAAAGTATATGAACAAGTAGGTTTCAAAGGAAGGAATCCAAACTTTCAGAGCCATAGGGGAAAAAAAACACTATAAAATCACAAATATTCAGAGAAATGCAAATTAAAGTTATTCTGTGATTCTATCTCATAGCCATTAGATTGCTAAAGTTGACAAAAAGGGAAAATGATAAATGTTTGAGGAGCTTTGGGAAAACAGGCACACTGTTGCCTTGTTTGGTGGAATTGTGAATTGTTAGAATCATCCTGGAAAGCAATTTGGAACTATTTTCAAAAAATAATTAAACTGTGCATTCCCTTGACCCAGCCCTACCACTACTAAGCCTGTGACTCAAAAGAAAACAATGAAAGATGAGTGCTGGTATTCAGTGCTCTGAAAAAAAAGAAGTGAGAAGAATACACTTTTAAGTTTAATCTGCATTATTAAAATTTCCTTCATCATTTTCTTAACTCTCAATAAGCAATAACAACAAAAATTAAGTCCTGATTTGTAAGTGTGTCAATTTTTTGAAATGTAAATTCTTATGCTGGAAATTTTACAGTTGGCTGTGCGTTCTTTCAGGTTGACTCCCCTGAAAAGTATTCATGAACAAAACTATTATCTGGCAGGTTTTTTTTTTTTTTTTTTTTTTTTACTGTTAGCAAAGAACTGGAAATGAAGGGTTTTGCTTTTCTTAGAAGAAATGAGATATTAAAAGTTCCCTTATCAGCAACAGCCTCTCTTTCCTATCCCCATCTCCAACTTTGCAAAGTTTCCTTTTTGGTAAAATCTGAGACCTCTCTCAATTTGCATTTGACCAAGTTGGAGATACTTAGTTTTCCCAAATGAAGAAGGGGAGCCACTGATCCAAGGAGCAGGAAAGTAGCTTAATGCTGCCAGTGATCCTGATGATGAGTATACAATCACTGCTTCTCTTCCTTCCAAGTCATAAGGGATTCCAGATTCAATCTTAGCCCTCCTGGGATTGATTCTTCTTTCTCCTTCCTCTTCCTCCTTCCTCCTCTTCTTCGTTCTCCTCCTTTTTCTCCTCCTCCTCTCTTCTTCTTCTTCTTCTTCTTCTTCTTCTTCTTCTTCTTCTTCTTCTTCTTCTTCTTCTTCTTCTTCTTCTTCTTCTTCTTCTTCTTCTTCTTCTTCTTCTTCTTCTTCTTCTTCTTCTTCTCTCTCTCTCTTTTTTTTTATTAATGAGATAATCTTTAACTTTGTTTGCTTGTAGCCTTGCTCTGAAGTCAGTTAGCTAACATTTCTGAGCTGATGCTTTTTTCTTTTCTTTTTTTCTTTAAGTAATCCCCCCATCCCCAATTACAATGTTTTGTGATATCTCTTTTATTAATGTCCTGCCTTGGAATTGTTTCAAGTCCAGTTCTGAATTCTGAGATTCAGCGATCTGTTGGGAAAGGGGTCTCACATATGGGGAGTGGAATGGAGGAGGAAAAGCTCCTGTTCTCAGGAGATAAAAACAACATTTTGTCTGTGGAAGGAAATGCTAACAACCTGTCCCTCCTTCATAATCCAACCTGTAATTTTTTCCATTGCATTGGATTTATTTTGTGGGCTCTTGCTCATTTTGGTTCCATTTGTAATTCTTTTCCCTGTTAATGCTTCCAGCATCTGCATCATGGAGGCTGCTCATCACTTCCATGCTGTTTCTCTCCCTTTTGGGGCCATTTAATGAGTATCAAACTCAGCTCCAGCCTTGCCAGGATTCCTCGGGCTTCGATGGCAGAAGGCAGCCTTTACAATCCTTCTGCCTTCTCATCTTTCCTGCACCCAACCTTGTTCCTACCCCACTCCACCCCCATCCCTTCATGGTGCTTCTTTCTAAGGCAATTTAAATGATTTCTTCAAGCAAGACGGTGTGTGAGACAGTAGCAACTGTTTCACAAAACCAAAGGGAGAACTTTATGGGAACATCTGTCTTCTGACTAATTTCTGTACCTAAATGAATTCCTTGATAATTTGTTATGCTTTGGGGGAAAATACAGTGTGTGGGAGAAGGAGAAAGGTCTTCTAACTAACTCATAGGATTTGAAGCTGGGAAAAGATTATCTAGTCTAAACCCTCTAATTTTACAGATGAGAACAAGGGCCCGGATGTAGTATGTCAGAGGCAGAATTTGAAATCAGTCAATCAATAAACATTCATTAAGTGGCTTTTATGCCAGACACTGTTAAGAACTGGAGACATAAAAGATTCAATCCTTGCCCTCAAGGATGTTATAATCTAATGGAACCATAAGATTCTAGAGTCCCAGCTCTTGCCAATGAACCACACACCCTACTAGTGCATAACTATTATGTTGGGTAAGAGACCATTACATTAATCTAATCAGCCCCAAACACAGTGTTGTGCACACAGCAGGTACTTAATAAATGCTTGTTGACTTCAGTGAATTGACAGCATGAATGAAAGATTAATGATTTTAGAGTTAGTTAAGATCTAGAATTAAGTCTGGTAAGTAGTTAGTTAAGATTTTAGAGTTAGTAACTTAAAATCTGATCTAGATTTGTGAATTCGGGTAGGGCAAGCAAATATCCTCTTTACATGTAAAATCACCGGGATGTAGTCAGGAGGACCTGAGTTCAAATCTGGCCTCAGACACTTAACACTTCCTAGCTGTGTGACCCAAGAAGTCACATAGGGGAAAAAAAAATCACTGGGATGCTAAGCCCACATAGCTGGTAACTGGAGAGAGCAGTGGAACACAGGGGCCTCTCTTCCTCATTCTCTAAGACCCTGTGGTCTTATTGATCTTGAGGAGTACACTTCTCTTAGAAAACTTTATATTCTCAGAATACACTGACAGTTAATCCCTCAGGATCCAGACTCTCTCTGCAAATATCTCACTGACAAATCAGTTCTGGAAGGCTCTCACGTAAGTTAACAACAGAACCCATTTTCTGTGTGTCTTTTGGGAGAAAATCAACTAGGAGCTACCCCAGCCCTGTGGGAAAGAAATCTGACCCTTGGGGGGATCTGGGGTCAAATCTCACTTCTGACCCTTAGGCTCCCTAGCAGGATAGGAGGTACTTCCTAAAGGTGCGCTGACATCTTGCTCCCAGAGCTTCTCGGAGGACTAACAGAGCAAATTTAAGCCCTTTTGTTATGACAGCCCTTCAAAAATGAGAATACAGGCCTGGTGCACTGAAGTGGGAGCCAGCTCTCATAGAAACGGGATCTACTTAAATATCCCAGTGGGCCCCATGTCAACTTAGCTTTGAAATATAATATTTATGCTTAGGGGCAGCTAGATGTGCAGTGGGTAGAAGGCTGGGTCTGAAGTCATCTTCGTGAGTTCAAATCTGGCCTTCCTTTTCCAAGACGACAATGATTCATAGGTGATGTCTTGTGAATTGGGTTTAAGTGAGGCAGAGTTGCACAAACTAGGCCTCAGTTTACTCATCTATAAAATGAGCTGGAGAAGGAAATGACAAAGCAGTATTTCTGCCATGAAGTATTAGACATGCTTGAAGAACAAACTTATTTTTGTCTTATTGCATTTTTATTTAGTTAGTTAAATGTTTCTCAACTACATTTCAACCTGGTTCTGCTTCACTCCAGTGTTGTGGGCCAAATGTCTGACACTTCTAGTGCTACATACAGAGAGGCAGGCCCAGAATTAAAAAAGACTTGAGTTCAAATCTTGTGCAGGCTGTTAAAGAAGTCAATTAATCGATCAATACTCCAGAGAATTCTTTAAGATTACAAGGTACAGAGCAGGTATCCATCTGGAGTGGTAAAGGGGATTCATAATTGCCTATGCTAATGAAAGGACAGGTCCAGGACTTATTTCTTATCATGGTCCTGAAGGAAAACAAGAGATAGGAGAATATTTTAAGAAATTTTAAAGATTTAAGATATTAAATTTTAGTTTAATTTTAATTTTTAAGAAATATTTTAAGAAAATTTCAGCATTTCCAGAGAAAACTTAGAAATCCTCTCTCCCGACAAATATTAGAGAAACAGCCTTCAACTCAATAGATTCTACAGGTTGGACATGGTGGCACATGGCTGTCTATATCCCTGGTAGAGAAAGGTTTTAGTGGGTGTGGGCTTAGGAGGTCTAATAAGTACAGCAAATATTGAACTAAGTCTGGTACCAGTCCAATGAGGCCTGTCGTATGATGTAGGGTAGGGCAGGGAAGGCATCAGGATGCCTAAGGAAAAACCATTTAACCCAGGTCAAGAAAAATGAAACCTCCCCGGGCTGATTAGTGGTAGGATCAAGCCTCTGGGTGGCTGCTGTACTTTTAGTTTGGGAAAAATAGGGAGAACCCATCTCAAAAAAACCCCAAAACAAAACACCCTTTAGCATACAAGTGGACCTATCCAGGTTCTGCCTGAAGACATCCAATACGGGGAGCCCTTTATCTCTAGAGGCAGCTTATTCTACTTTGGGGTGGATCTACTCTTTGAAATTTTTTCAGGGCAGCTAGGTGGCACAGTGGATAGAGCACCAGCCCTGAATTCAGGAGGACCCGAGTTCAAAATTTGGTCTCAGACACTTAACACTTCCTAGCTGTGTGACCCTGGGCAAGTCACTTAACCCCAGCCTCAGAAAAAGGAAAAAAAAAGAAAGAAAAAAAGAAAAAGAAAATATAAATGGAATTTTTTCCACCTGATGTGGAGGCTAAATTTGCCTCCTAGTAATGTCTTTCCATTGCTCCCAGTTCTGGCTTGGGACCAAACTGAATGAGGGTACTGCTTCCTTTATGTGGCCCTTTAAGTATCTGCAGATAGTGACTATGTCTCCCTCTCCCCAGGCCCTCCTTATAAATTCATCAAGGCAGAGATTTGCTCTTGAGACTAAGACTCCAACAATTTTAACTAATTTGTCTTGCTTTTAAGAGCTGCTCTGGCCAAAATGTTCTTCCCTCTGTAATCCACTGTGTTATGGTCACCTCTGAACTTAGCTAGCCTGGTCCAGTAGGGGAGAAAACACGGAAGACCCCGATCTAAGGGATTCTTCTGGGGAATAAAAGGATTCTTCTAAGGGAATAAAATAAAGAAAAGCAGCAGAGGAAAAGGTTATAAAAATGTTTAGTCTTTGTTTTATTGAGTTACAACAAATGAGCAACAAGTTATAAAAGTTGGTTTTATCCACACTCCCTAAACGTTCTGATTTGTGCGGTGTGCTGAAATAGGGGGTGGGGGGTAGGGAAAGTTTGCCAACACAACTATTCATACTGCAACATTTACATGAGATATCTCTTTCATTTTATTTTTTTTCCAAGTTAGGGGCATTTGAAAAAAGTGCACTCAGGGATCTAAAATTGCTTAAAAAAAATAATAACAGTGAAGGCTTATGCAGAGATCTTGTCAATTATCACACCCACAAAAAGGCAGTTAAGAAAAAACAAGACTCCCAAACAGTTCATCTTGGTACCATCCAGGTATAAATTCCATCTTAGAAAAAAATTCCTAAAAAACATTGGAGCCCTTCTTCTAATTCATGTTGGTACCATCCAGGTTTGATGAATTCCAGCTTTGAAAAAAAAGAATCCTAAGAAACACTGGAGCTTTTCCCCCAGTTGATCTTGGTACCATCAGGTATGATGAATTCCATTTTAGAAAAAAAACTCCTAAGAAACATTGGAGCCCTTCTCCTCCTTTTATATAAAAAGGTGCTTTAAAAGGACAGGTGCATGCCATGCAACTCTCGGGATGCTTGCTGGGCCAAGAGCGTGGCTAGGGACATACAGTAGTTAGGCAATCAGCCCCCTGCTCCCAGCAGTGCAGAAAGCCTTTTATGGAGAGCTTACAGCAGGGAGTCCCATGCAAACAGCTGGGAAGGAAAGGGGGCTAAGTCTGGGTCTGAGGCTGCTCTGATTATAAGCTACCTCTGGGGTAAACTAAAAGGAGACTTCTCTGCACACCCCATCGGAAATCTCCCCCATTCCAAACTAGGTTTAAAAAATGAAACAAAATCATGAGAATCCCTCCAAAACCCAGATGCAGATATAGTGGTTGCTAATTCTAAAAACAAAAACAAGGAAAAAAAAGAGGGAAAAAAAGAAAAAATAAAAGCACACATTACCAGCCTCCCCCCAAAAACCTTGCAAGCATATGATCTGTAAAAGCAACTTGAGCCGATTTAAAAAGGTAACAAAATGGCCACGTTGTACAAATCAATTCCAGTATCGCAAGAAATTGGGGGCGTGAGAGTAGGGGGGGTGGGGGTGGGGAAGGAGGAGCAATCTATTTACAAGGACCCTTTGAAAATGCAGTAGTAGGACTTTGGCACTATGAACAATTCCATCGGATGAGTGCTTGCTGGGGATGGAGGCCGTGGAAAGGCAGACCCCAGAGCGGCTCAGCTTGGAGTTAGCGGTCCTTGGCGGTCTTGTCCAAAGGCAGGAAGAGTGAATTTCTCTGCTCTCTTCACAGATGAAGCCCCACTGATGATCGGGATAGTAGGTCTGACTGGTTTCTCTGAAAACAAAGCACAAGGAGAAAGTATCAGTGAGGTGTACATCCTTCTCAGGGAAGTTAGTTAGGAAAGTCTCTTTGCTGATCTTCCAATATTCTTCTTTGAGGGGAGGAAAAACAAAACCGTATTTAAGACTTTTCATGGTGTCAGAGCTTGGCAAAGTGCTATTGGTATGTGTTCTCCAGTCAAGGTAGGTTTAATAGGGTATATCTGGTGAGTAAATTCGCCAGGGACCTCAAAGGCCATCTGGTCCCGCCTGTAATTGCACATACATCCTTTCTGAGACATTACCCATAAATATTCTTCCAGCTTTCACCTGGAGACTTCCAGTGAGGGAAGGAAAACCCACGAATCCCTGGGAATTCTCATTCTACTCTTGAATAGCCCCAACAATAACAACGTGGAGAGATGATGCAGGGGATAGTCAGGAAGAGCTTTTCCTGAATTCAAATCTAACCTTAGACATTTACTAGCTGTATGAGCAAGTCACTTAATGCTATTTGCCTCAGTTTCCTTGTCTGTAAAATGAATTGAGGAAGGAAATAGCAAACTACTTAATGATCTTTGTCAAGAAAACCCCAAATGGGGTCATGAAGAGTTAGATATGACAGAAGCAACTAAATAATAAAACTAGGTAGATAGAGCCTGGATATGGTATTCGAAATGATCTTGGTTCAGGATCACTGACCCACAGTTAAAAGAGCCCTTAGAGGTCACCTAATCTAAGTCCACTCATAGATAAGGAGCCCCAAGTCACTTAATTAAAGTGATTAACAAAATTTGACAGCTAGGGGATGCAGTGCTAGGTCTGGGATCAAACAGTCAAACCTAGCCTAGACTCACTGACTGGCTTGGGTCATGGCCTCTGTCCTCAGTTTCTTAAACTGTAAAATGGGATACTATTAGCATCTACCTCTCAAGGTTATTAGGAGGATCAAATGAGATGGCATTAAAAAGCACTTAGCACCATGCCTGACACAAAAGGGGTGCCTAATGTTTGTTGGCTTCCTTCCCTCTCATTTGACACTTTGTTTTGTAATTAATACACTTAATATTGTGTTCTAGCTACTTGTGGTATAACATACTCCTACTAAATTAAAAAAAAAAACCCTAAAAATCACTTCTAGGGAGAGCAGCTAAGATGGCATAGTAGATAGAGTACTGACCCTGAAGTCAGGAGAACCAGAGTTCAAATTATGCTTCAAGCACTTAACACTTACTAGCTGTGTGATCCTGGGGAAGTCACTTAACCCCAACTGCCTCAGCAAAAAAAAAATCACTTCTAAACTTTATAATTCACACAGTGGCATTTAATGTTTGTTGTGTTAGGTTGTATGTTAACTTTATATCCCCAAATTGTTCAAAGCAGGCACTTAAATATTTACTGAATTAAATTCAATGGCTAATACCCAATTTTTGTTGGGCAATTTTTAACACATACAGAATACTGGGGTCTTGATGTCTCTTCCTCCTCCATTTTTTTGATAGCCTTTTGGCCATAGTTTGCTGCCTTTTCTCATTTTCAATAGAGTGCAAATAGTTAAAAAGAAGATTTGGAATAAGCACCAAGGGAGTTGAGATTATTCACTTAAAGGAGATCAGTGTTTTGCAAAGATGATAAAAGATGGAAACAGAGTTAGAGAGACTGTGGAGAGACAAGCACATCAGTATACTGTTGGTAAAGTTGGTCCAACCGTTCTAGAAAGAAATATAAGTGAATTGTTTACATGGCAGGGGGATGGTCTAGTGGATACAATCCTGGACATGGATTTAGGAAGAACTGAGTTTGAATTCTGTTACTTATTAACAGTTTTCTCACCTACAAAATGAGGTAATAACACCTCTCGGGGTAATTTTGAGGATCAAACATATGTAACGTGTTATAGTTCAGCTTTGCAAACTTTAACAAACTATATAAATGCTAGTTATCATTAGACACTCTGCTCTATTGATACATTACTGAGCATATATTGTAAAGAGATCAAAGACAGAGAATCCAAGAAATGCAAAATAGTCATAATTGCACTTTCTGTGGTAGTAAAAAACTGGATACAAAGTATATGTTTTCTTATTTGAGCAATAATAGTTAAAAAATGTGGTCTAAGAAGAATGCAAGGGGCTATTACTGTACCAAATGGGCAGTTAGGTACACAGTAGATAAAGTACCAGTCCTACAGTCAGGAAAATGTGAATTCAAATCTAGTTTCTGACACAAGCTGTATGACTCCCAGAAAGTTAGTTAAATCTGAATGCTACCCCCCAAAAAAAAGAACACAGGAGAAATTCAAAGAAATATGGGGAAGACCCGAATGGATGTATGTAGAATGAAGGAAATAGACCCAATAGAACAATAGCCATTGTTACTACAAAAATGAAAATACAATATAAACTGGATTCTCTGCAAGACTGTTTTGGTTAAAAAAAACAAACAAAACAGATTGCTCTCTCTGTGGAAAGATGGTATGGGTACAGAATAGTGCATTCACTAACACATTCAGTGTGAAGTTTGGCTTACCTCCCTGCCATTATTATAAGGGAAGACTTTAGGGGACTGTAGTATAATCAACAAAAGGCATTATTAATAAAAGAAAACCAATAAAGTTGGTGGAAGGACATTGGAGAAGTGGTTAGTTTTTATTAGGTTTCTGTTTATGGTTACCTGTATCAAAGGTTAATTGAAAATTATTTGGAAATGTCTCATAAATCAGGCTGGTTATTAGGTTTAAGAAATAATTTTACCTTACATTATATCAGGAATGTTTGCAAAACTGCATAGTTGACAAAGAGTGTTTGCATTATTAAAACAAAGAGGGTCTGCAGGGTCTATTATCTGTGTTGGTAAAAATAACCTGTGCTATTTTCTGAAGCTCACAATAAACTAGCTTAGCATGCTGGGTTCTGGTCTCTGGAGACATTCTATCCCATTCTGTTTAGATCCAAAGTGAACCCATTCATTAAAGTATCTCTTGTCAGGGAATGGCCAATTCAAAGTATAACGATGGAGGAAGAAAGCGTGATACAATGCCAAGAGCACTGGATTTAGAGCTAGAAGACTGGGATTGTGCCCCTTTTGAATATTATCACTAGCAATGGATGATCTTTACTCCTATGCAACTCAGTTTCCTCATTTGTAAATGAGAGTACTGCTTGTACTACCTACTTTACAAAGTTACAGAAAATAGACACGAGAAAGAAAAAATTCCTTATAAATTACAGTTGTTCCAAAGTAGACCAATATGCCTTGGAAAGTGGTGAATGACCCACTGCAGAAAAGGAAAGGTCTATAAGTGGAGACTGTAACTGTAGGTTTTGGGATGGTTATAGATCGAAGGTATAAAATTAAAATAGAAATGGATAATTCTACATATTGATATAGAAAGTCATATCTGTTGCTCTTCAGTTGTGTCTGATGCCTGGTGACCCCATATGAGATTTTCTTGGCAGATACTGGACTGGTTTGCTATTTCCTTCTATAGCTCATTTTAGAGACCAGGAAACGGAGGCAAATGGGGTTAAGTGACTTGTCCAGCTAGTAAGTGTCTGAGTTCACACTCAAACTCAGGAAGGTGAGCCTTCCTGACTCTAGGTAAGGTCTCTCTACTGTACCACTCCATAACCAATTATCTATAATCTATTATATTTTTATTAAATATTTCCCAATTACATTTTAATCTGGTTTGGATAGATGGTTGTAGGAGTATGTTTGACACCTCTGTCATAGAGGACAGTTGGTTTCATATGATTTCGATAATGGGGGAAGGGTGTATAAAAAGCACCTATTATGTGCCAGACAGGGGCAGTGAGGTATTACAGTGAACAGAGTTCAGGGTCTAGAACAAAGAAGACATCTTCCTGAGTTCAAATCTGGCCTCAGACACTAGCTGAGTCACCCTGAGTGAATCATTTCACCCTATTTCCCCCATCTATAAAATGGATTGGGAAAATAAATGGCAAAGCACCCCAGTATCTTTGGCAAGAAAACTCCAAATGGGATCATGAAGAGTTGGACATGACTGAACAATGACAATAAAATATAGTGGGCATTGTGCTAATCATGTTAGAGGTATTATCATATCTGATGCTCAAAACAATCCTGTGAAGTAGGGGCTGTTATTACTCTATTTTACAGATGAGAAACTGAGGCAAACAGCATTGCCCAGAGTCTCACAGTAAGTGCCTGAGGCCAGATTTGAATTCAGGTCTTTCTGGCTCCAAGTCCAGTGGTCTCCCCATTGGGCAACCCAGCTGTTTCTAGATGAAGCACCCTAGATCTAGAGCTGGTAGGTCCTAATAGACCACTGAGTTTGATCTCATTTTATATATCAAGAAAATTAGGTTCAGGGAGTATGATTTACTGAAGTTCACGCAGGTCCCATGGGATAGGAAGGGAAGGAGGGACATTAAGCCAAGTCTCCTGACTCTAGAATAAGTGTTCTTTCCACTGTACCAAGATGTGGGCATCTTGCAAAGGGAACCTGAACAACCTTTGGACAGAAGGATACCCTATGCTCAAATGTGGGCATGTGGTTTCATCTCTTTGGGAATTCCTTCCATTTACACAGATCAGAGGTGTCAAACTCTCCCAAGAAGGAGAGTTTCTTGAAGGAAGGGACTGTCTTTTGCTCCTTTTTTGTATTCCCAGTACTCAGTACGGTGCCTGGCACACAATAGGTGCTTAATAAATGGTGGCAGTTGACTAACTGCCATGTACAGCACCAAATTCTTTGATGGTTCATGTTATAGAGGCACATAGTAACTTTTGGGCAACAGCCAAATCTTAGACTTTTTTCATTCTTTCTCCCTGAACCAGACTCTCCCAACATATTTTCCCCCATCTTCACCTTTTTCCAATTTTGCCCCAAAGTCTCCAAATATGAGTATAAGCTGAGTTTGATTTGAAGGATTTTACCAAGTTCTTAGAATTTCTCTACCACTTTATCTTCAGCAATTGATACTGGGGCATAAGCAGTTATTTTATTTTATTTTTTTACAACTATTTATATTTAGTTCTGCAATAATTGATGAAATAATGCTTTTACAAAAACCTCTGGGTACAGAAACCCTATTCTGCCAACTCCTTTCTTTGCCTCTTCAGGGTGCCTGTGAATTAGCAATCCACTCACTACAATTTCTGCTTTCTCCTGCTTTCATTTATAGCAAGAAAGTCAAGCTTGATATGATTCAGTTCCTCCAGCAATATGTCCACTTGTTGGATAAGGATATTTAAAATACAAATAATCAAATCAAAATTTATTAATAGTTTAACAATCTCAGCACCTTCTGCTCATCTCCCCTTTGGTATCTGTCACCTCAAAAATGAAAAGAGGGTCATACAAGGAGAAAGGCCATTTTTTGTTTTTCTCTGTTTTGTGGCGTTGCCATGGCTCCCTCTGAACTTCATCACGAAGTGGCCCAGTCTACTGATGACGAGCCTCTCTACTTTAGGTTGCTTCTCAGGGAAAGAGACCTGAGCTGTCACAGGGGCCATGATTAAAGTTTTTCTAGCTTAGTAGAACCAGTCTAGGCTTACACTTCACTGACATAGCCTCCAAGAATCCTGGAGTCACCTCTATGTCATGATAAGATATCAGCAGCTGGACTACATTTTAGGAAACTTTTAAGACTCTGTGAAATGAGGCTAAGTTTTTAGAGCGGGATGGGTCATGGATTTCCATTGCTGCACTGAAGAAATGATCCCAAGGCCAGTGTAAACAAGCAAAAAAATCAGCCAAGAGTAGGGAGTTCCAAATCAAGGGATCTGTGAACTTGCTATATTTTTTATAACTATATTTCAGTGTAACTTTTTTTTTGTAATCCTATGTATTTTATTTTAGGCCTTTCAAAACATTATTCTGAGAATAGGCTTCACATAGTCTGCCTAAGAAGTCCATGACATGGAAAAAAAAGTTTATGATCCTCTTATGTAAAGGTTCTTTTCAAGATCAAGATCAGATTGTATATGGCATTCATGGCTTAGAGACTGAACCAAGGCAGGATTTCTTAACCTTTTTTTTTTTTTTTTTTTTTTGTCCTACTCTGTTGGGGAGTTTGGCAAAGGTAACAGACTTCTTTGCAGAGTGAATAAATAAAACACAAGATTGATTACAAAGGAAACTGATTATGTTAAAATACCATGATCAAAATAGTGAAAAATTGGGGGAGGAGGAGGGAAGAGAGGAAAGGCAAAAAAAATTGGTACTCCAAATTGTACAAAAATGAATGTTGACAATTATCTTTATATGTGTAATTGAAAAAACTACAAAGAGATTAGGTACAAAAAATAGTGAAAAACAAAGAAACAATAACACAAAATAAGGTCAAGAACCTCAGATTTAAAATTCCTGATTTATTTAGATGAGCCTGACCCTTCTGACTCTAAAATCAGATATAGAATTCTGCTTCAGACAATGTTAGTGAAAATACTGGTAATGGTAAAAAGCCCAATAGAAATCTAAGTTATTTTGAAGTTTAAAAGATAGTGAGCTGTGTTTGCATGTGTATCTCTCCATCCCCTTGTTGAACTCCCCAAATACACACGTTCCCACAGGCTAAGCAAAAATCACCCTGAAATCTACTTTTTGCTAACTGATTGGAAAAATCTCTCTCTTTCTCTCTCTCTCTCTCTCTTTGGATGACACTCAATGCACGGCCCCCTCTCCATCTGGCAAGTGAGTACGCTTTTAGGTTTTCTGTCTCATTGTACATGGTTTGAAACAAACACTATCTTCCCATCCTGCAAGCTAGCAATGAAAAAAGCTGAAAAGGGCTCTCTGTTTACCCGATCAGAAGGTCAAAAGGGAGGTAGAGGAAAAACTATGTCTGGAATGGAGGGTTTTTTTGGTAGAGCAAAAAAAAAAAAAATCACAGATGATGTTTATGGGTAATTTAGTGCATTAACAGATACGCCTCTGAGTCTCAGTTATTTGGGCTGTGTTTCTTCTGGGAGCTTTCTTCAGGGAGCAACAATGAATGAGTCAGGAACCACAGTATTGGGAGAAGAGAACACAGGGGCTGGGAGGGCTGGAGGAATGACAGCCAGGAGGCTACTAAGGAATATTAAATGCCAAAAGAAAAGAACATTTGTTCTCACACGAGAAGGCCGGACTTGGAAAGAGCTTGTGAGGGAACTGATGGAAAGATGGAAGAGGCCCCCAAGAAAAGCTGGTTTTCTGATATGTTAGCAGCTTCCATTTTTAGAATTGAATCTTGTCTCTTCATATTATATAATTTCATATGATCATCACGACAAGTCTTTTGGGGAGAAAGTATAAATATTTTTACCCACATTTTATAGATATAGAAACTAAAATATAGAAAGTGTAGACAAATTACTACCCAAGGTCACAAGCTATGAGAATATGAGATCCAGTTTCTAAAATTTAATAATATTATCAATATATTAAATAATGATAAAATACACATTTGACATATATATACATATTTGACATATACATACATATATATATATATATATGTATAATCACTACCTAATATTTATATAGCCATTACTATGCGCTAAGTGCTTTACAATTATTATCATACTTGATCCTCATAACAGCCTTGGAAGATGAGTGCCATTATTATCCTCATTTTAAAGATGAAGAAACTGAGGGAAAAAGTTAAAGTGGCTTGCCAGAGTCACACAGCTAGGAAGTGTCTGAGGACAGATTTGAACATATGACTCCAGGCCCAGTGTTCTATCTACTGTGCTATTTAGCTGCCCCAGCCACTTTTATCTCCCCTACATGGAAAGGTGTAACTAGGGCAGTGAGAATAGGGCTTTGTCGTAGGTACTGATGTGAGCCATGACTAAGTGGGAAAGAGGATAAGGTGCCCACAGAAGTGTGGTATGATACTTTCAGAATAGTATTGATATTTCCTAGCTGTGTGACCCTAGGCAAGTCACTTAATTCCAACTGCAAAACAAAACAAAAACAAAATAGTGTTAAAGAGTCTTGAAGTTTATAATGATCTGAGGTTGAAATGAAAAATTAAGGACAACAAAAAGGATATATTATTAGTAGGGGAGGAATCCTAGATGAAGTATCATTTTTTAGCATGGACAAGGCAATTTTTGTTGTTGATTCATGACAATCATATTCATCTCTGTGACTCCATTTGGGGTTTTCTTGGCAGAGATACTGGAGTGATTTGCCATTTCTTTCTCCAGCTCTTTTGACAGGAGGGAAACTGGGACAAACAGGGTTAAATGATTTGCCCAGCATTGTACAATTAGTAAGTGTCTGAGACCGTGACGATTTTAAGGTTTCTCTTATGAGACAATTACAACATCCTTTATGTAAAACATCAGGGCACAGGGATAGAATAATGGATCTGGAGTTAGGAAGAACTGAGGTTGAATTCTATTTTAGAAACTTACTAGCTTCATGATCCTATGTAAGCAACTTAATCTTCGCCTCAAGTTTCCTCAACAACAAAATAGGGTTAATCGGTGTTATTGTACCTGTCTCCCAGGGTTGTTGTTAAGGATCAAATGATAACATATGCAGAGAATGGTACAACTCTTAAATCCCTATTATATCAGTATGGGTCATGATTATGATTATTGCTTTACTTCTATTTTCTCTGATAAGAATGACCTATGGATTGGAAAATACAAAACAAAAATGAATGAAAGAAGTTAAAACCTGAGATAAATAGAGAGTAGGAGCGTCCCTGACTAGCCTTGATAGACTGAATCAACACTTTTAGATGAACAATATTCTGGGACACTGAAGGTCGCTGAATTATTGCTTGAAAGATCACAGACAATAAGCAATGAGAGAAGGAAAAACATCCTGATTTACAAAAAAGGACAGAGACTGATGTCTACATACTATGATCCTCTGAGTTGATTCTGATTTCAGGCAAAAGTCCAGGACACATTATTAGTTACACAGAATGCTCAGAGTTGGAAAAGACCCAAAGATCGCTTAGTCCAAGCTGGATCTGAACAGAAACCCCAACAGCCCCACCAACAAAAAGTCACACAGCCTCTGCTTGAAGTCCTTCAGCGAAAAGAAACCGTTGTTAGAAATTTTCCCTAAAGATTCCTAGTGAGTCACTCTCTCTGTGGCTTCCGCCCAAAGGAGAACTCCCTGCAAAGGACACTGGGATTCAGAGTCCTGAATTCACTTCTCACTCCCGACACTCAGAAGTAGTATTGTGGTGGTCAGGGGCAAGTTCCTAAAATGCAGTAGGTCTCAGTTTCTTTCTGTGTGAAATGGAATGAAAGAAGGAAGGAAACAAACTTATATTAAACACTTACTATGTGCCCAAGGTCTGAAGTAAGTGCTGGGGAAAGAAAAGCCAGCCCCAGCCCTCAAGGAGCTTACATTCTAGCGGGGAAGACAACTCATAAAAGGATGCTGGAACAAGGGGTTGGGATACAAATGGAAGTGTCACCTGGGCCCATTAATTTTCATTTAATTTAATGGGTGTATACAATTAAGGAACAGGACCAAGAAAAGAAGGCAGGCTAGCCTAAGCCCTGGACAAAATGGGACCCCAGGAGGAATGCCCAATGGGAGAAGGGGGTGGCCTAGGCTGGGAAGGCAGACAGGGTAGTCATCTCCAGGGATGAGGAGGCTCCAGGTGATGAAGGGAATGGTAAAAGATGTGGTTCTGAAGTCTGGAAACCAGGAACAGGGCCAAGAGGGGATCAGGGGGACAATCCTACCCATGGGGCTATTCTGGTGAAAGCTTTTTGAGTCTTAGAACCTGTTCTCTGACCTCAATGACAGGGCTCCTTCCTAACTCCTATTCCTTATGGCACACAGAACAGGACTACTCAGTCCCAAAGCCATTTCTTATAGGAAGTCCTCCCTGATTGCTACCGTCAGAAATGATCTTTGTGGCCTAAGACTGCCTGGCACTTTGTACCAGCTCTGACCAGAGTTAACATGCTATACAGTAAGAGTTCAAGTTCCAGGACAGACAGAAGTGAGATGCTCCAGACTGTACATGCAGGGAAAGGGAACAAGCATTTAAGCAACTACCGGGAGCCAGGCTAGACAGCTGGCATGCTGAGTACAAAGCTAGCCTCACACGCTGTGACATAACTGATTGCCTCAGTTTCTTTACCTGTAAAATGAGCTGGAGAAAGAAATGGCAAACCTCGATTCAGTATCTTTGCCAATAAATTCTAAGTGGGGTTAAGAAGAGTCAGACATGACTGTGCAAATGAGAGGCACTGTACTAAAACACCACTAATTTACTGAATTAGATTAATTTAGGTAGTCATATCATTTTTATATGAGCACAGACCAATTGTGGACAGGATAATACTCCACTTACTTTGGCCTCTAATTCTTTTATATCTACCTGCCTTGGAAAATTTTCAAATTCAGTTATTAAAACTATTTTGCTTAATTTCTTAGAAAAGGGTGGACCAAATATAGACTAGTATCTAACCTGGTAATCTGTCAGAGGCAGTCAGATGACTCAGAGGATAGTGCTGGGGCTAAAATCTGGAGAACCTGGGTTTGAACCTCGCAATGCACAGTAACTAACTATGTGATCCTGGGAAAATCACTTAATCTTTATCTGCCCCAGTTTCCTCATCTATAAAATGTATATAAGAAACCTAGATAGATTTCTCTCTCTACTCATCACTTTCCAAACCTTAAAATGATATGTGAAAATTGCAGCTATTTAGCTAATGTCACAAAAAATCTCCATGTATACATGCCTAAAGGGTCTGGAAGAACTGAGGACATGAGATTGGAGGAATGCTTGTGGCTAGTGATTTTTTTTTAAAATTACCACTTCATTTTGATGAAACGTTTTCCCTTGCTCAAGAAATCTGTGTGCTGGGTTAACACGGGGTGTCTCTTTTTCTCTCTCTTTCTCTGAGAGATTAATCACTAACACCCAGTAGCATCTGCTGGTGAAACTTAACTCCTGAGAAAGGAAAAAAATAATTCTTTAAGAATTCAGGCTGAATCCCAAAGCAGGCTCTCCCCATCCCCTCTCCTGTGGGTGCCTGCCCCGTCGGCTCTGTCACTGCTAATTCATGCAATACCCGTTAGCACCTACACCAGAAGGTGGACAGTGAGGAGGGAGAACAGCACCAGTCAGACTGGCCAGCTGGCTGCTAATTAAGCAAAGGGAGGGTGGCTGGGCCTGGCTTCCAGTTCCCTCTTTCATTCTCAATCCTGCCCAAGTTTATTCATCAAGAGGAAGTGAGCATCTCTGCTGCTTCATTTAGATACAAAACTGACACTGAGATTTCTGCTGTTCTTTTAAAAATAAGGTGTGAGGTCTTCATACACCATTAAACTTATGTGCAGCTCCTTCTTGAGGAGGCAGGTGGGGCTTTAAGAGGGCTCAGCCACAGGAGGCCCCCTTCTCCCCCCCCCCCCAGCTAGCTCTGGGGTGGCCATGCAGTGTTTGGGCTGTGGAGGAGAAGGTGGGGCCATCTGTGCATCCATCTCTTTTCCTCACTTTGCATCCTCTGTATTCCCTACCAAGCTGGCGGTGGTGCAGGAGGGACCCCATCTGCACTGACCTGTTGAAAAGCATCAGCCTAGATCCGATTCCATGGAAAAGCCCATTATGTGGAGGGCATGGACATTAGTAACTATGGTTACCTACCTCCTTCGCCTCTCCTCTTGGGGCTCTCTGGGCCTCAATTACACCAATCTAGTCTAGATTTGCAGGGTTATGGGTGACCAATTCAAAGGAGAACACATTTACTTAACTAGGGCAGGCAACTCAGACTCTCATCTATGCCACTGGACAGATCAACTACTTCAGAAATCTTTTAAAATATTTTCAGTTAAAGAAAACAAATCTAAATGGGTTTTTACTCTTAAAAAACATATTATTCTTCATCTACCAGTGGCCGACACAAAATACAGGAGAGATTCGAACAACTGCTATTAGAAAAGGAGAAAAGGCACGCGGGACATCATAGACTGGGCAGAGAGGTGACTTCCTAGGTGAATGGTAGACATGGCCAACTGTTATAAATAAGGACATAATTTGTCAATTCCAATTAAATGTACATCTGCATGTGTGTGTGTGTGTGTGTGTGTAGGAAACACAGGGAAAGAGTTGGGGGGTGAGAGAAGGGAGGAAAGGGAAAGAAACAGGGAGGAAATGAAGGGATGGGAAGAGAAAAAGGTGAGGAGAGAGGGAGAAACAAAAGGTGGGAGGAGATAAACACAGACAGACAGAGAGACAAAGAGACAGAGAGAGACAAAGTCAGAGAGAGAGAAACAGAGTCAGAGAGAGGCAGAGTCAGGGACAGAGTCAGAGAGACAAGGAGACAAGAGAGACAGAGTCAGAGAGAGAGAGTCAGAGACAAGAGTCAGAGAGACAGAGACAAGAGAGAGGCCGAGTCAGGGACAGATAGAGACAAGAGAGAGACAGAGAGATAAGAGAGACAGTCAGAGACAGAGAGAAGAGAGAAAGAGAGGGAGAGGGAGAAGAAGAAGGAGAGGGAGACACACACACACACACACACACACACACACACACACACAGAGGGAGTCAGAGAGACACACACAGACACACACACACAGAGACCTGAGACACAGAGACATAGAAGGAGGGAGGGAGAGATGGGGGCAGAGAGACAAGAGGGAAAAGAGGAAGAGAGAAGAGAGGGAGATATTGATTGAACTTAGGAAAAACGATCTTCCTGACTCCAAGCTCTATCCACTGTGCCACCTGGCTGCTCCTATATCTCTATACCTTAATTTAAATTTGCTTATTATGCTGACACCTGGCTATATGTGTATATATAGACGCGCATCCATACATACACTGATGTGTGTGGACACATACGCGTATATATTATACAACCCCGTTATCTTGAAGACTGGACACATCCCAGGCTCTCCCTCTTCATTTTCCCTAACGGTAGCTCAAGGACTGAGGAGATGACAGGAGCTACCTCTCTCTCCCTCGGTCTCTTTGCCTAGGAGTGACTTAGAGGAGTTACTACTTCCGAGGCAGAATTACCTGTCTAAACGTGGCCAGTGTCTTCAGTTACACCTTCAGAATCAGAATCATAACTGGCCGGCTCGGCGCGACCGTCTGGTGCAGCGCGGCTCCAGCTATCTGCACAGTCTGCGACGCCATCGTCCTCCCCAACCGTCACCTCTACCCAGTCCACAACATCAGACTCCTCATTCTCATCACTGCCATGACCATCCCGGCTGTTACCTTCAGATCTGTCCGAAGCGGCCTCGGTTGTCTTGCCCGGCAAGGAGTCTTTGGTCTTTTCGCAACCCACTTTTGCCCTGGTCACCAGTTTGTCCAGATCCTCTTCGCTCAGCTTTTTGTGGTCCTTAAAATACTGCTGAACCATCTCACCCCCGTTCTTTGGGCTTTCAGCGAGGTGTGGTGCTGCCTTTCTCAGGACGGGCTCGTTGCCATGGCCGTCCACAGCGTGCTGTTGTTGGTACTGGTCGATCCACTTTAAGGTTCCAGTCTTTAACGAGCATCTGTTCTCTTTAAACCAGCGCACAATTTCAGTTCTGACTAGACCAGTTTTTGCTGCTAGCTGGTCATACTCCTGTGGGGTGGGCCACTGGGTTCTTGCAAATGTACTCTTCAGGAGGTGGATTTGCTCCTGGTTCTTCATCATTGCTGTGGAGGGGCTGGAGAGAGAACTGGCCAGCTGGGCACCAGAAAGCTGGTCCAGCCGGGATAAGGTACCATTGGGGACCGTCGCCTCCTTGCTTTTTTTGCTGGATCCCATGGAGTCTAAGACGGCTTGCTCCATGCTGTCCCTAAGCTTTCTCCTCTCTGAAAACCAGGTATCGATTTCTCTCCTGCTCAGCTTGGTTTCTGATCTGAGACGATCCAGTTCTCCTTGAGTGGGGAAGGAACTTTTCATGAAACTGTCTTCCAGAACTTTCAGCTGACCCTGGGTTTTTTCTTTGAATTTTTGTGGGGCAAAGTCTGGATACGCGTGGTAGGAACGTCCGTGTCGGGCAGCCGCGATGGCCAACTGGTCTTTGGCAAGGGACTCACTGGTGATATGGACAATGCCCCTTTGGCTCCTATATCTGTGATCGCTGAACCATTTCTTGATCTCACTCCTAGCGAGGCCGGTGACCTCAATGAGCCGGTAGACTTCTGCATCATCAGGGAATTGACTCTGGAGGAAACTTGCTTTCAGTTCAGCTATCTGTTCTTTTGTCTTTTTCCGATCATTTGTCGTGGGCAATATGGTGGGGGTTACCTTTGGTGGGGGCTCGGGAACCTGGGCCACGTGGGCCCGTTTGGGCTCTGGAGCCGCTTGGAGATTTGGTAAAGGTCTCTTCTGGCCGTGATTGGTTACCCCCGTGACAGCGAGCGTGATGGGGGAGCAGGAAACCGTGGATCCGTTGGTCACTTGGGTCAGAACCAGGCTGGTCTGGCCAAGGATCTGGCAAGGCAGAGCAGTCTGGATGATGGGCTGGGACATCTTCGTGGATGCCAACTGAGCGGGCAGCACAGTGATGGTCTGGGGGACCGACTGGATCGTGCCGTTAAACATCTTCTTCCTCGCCTCTTCCACCTCCTCCGGAGACCAGCTTATCCCGTGCTTCAAGCGCTGGGTGGCGAACCAGATTCGGATGTGTTCCTCAGGGTGTTTGGAGGCAGCGGTCAACCATGACAGTTCTGCTTGGGTCGGGTAAGGGAACTTGTTGAAGGAGTTAATCATGGTGGCGTTGGTGTCCAGGGCACAGTTATATTTGGTACTATTCAATGGGACAGGGACCTTGGGGACAAGGTTAATATTTGGTGGTAGCTGTACAGAAGGCATCACGTGCCCTAGCGAGTCTTGGAGCAGCTCAATGCCGTTGAGTCTCGCGAAAGCCTCGGCGGCTTCCGTCACCACCCGGGCGGCGGTGCTCCCTTCCACGTGGCTATCGGAGCCACTTTCTTCTGGTTTCCTGGGCGCCTTCTTGGCGTCGGCTTTGGGCTTCCCCAGTTTCATGATGGGCGTCTTGCTCACAGAAATGCCGGGGTCGCCGTCGTTGCTCGCCAGGCCGCCGCCACCGAGGGCCGCGCCATGGCTGGAGCCTTCGATGGACTGTTCTAACACGGTTTGGTTATTGCGTTTTATCAGTTTCAGCTTGAAGTTTGTCTCCCCGGGGTGGAACTTGGCATTGTGGTCGGACAAGGAATCGTACTTTTTGGTGGTGAAGTTGCACTCCGCACACACATAGAGCGGGTTCAGGATCACGTTGGGATGCTGCATGTCCACGTGCTCCGTGAATTCGTTTAGGTTTTGGGTAGAGTAGGGGCAGTACTTGCACTCATAGCCCCCCTGGAGTTTTTTGGATTGGCTCTCTGCTGCCGACTTCACCTCCATCAGTTCGCTTTCTTTGGAAGAGTTCTCGGGCTCTGCGGTCCAGCCCTCTTTACCAGAGTCAGGCTGGGGAGCTCCGACTTCTTTATCTTTGCCTCTGTCAACATCCTCGGGGACTTCCTGCTCCACTACTTGGGACGCACGGACCATACACGGGGTTGTTGATTTTCTCTTGCTTGCCATAGTATCTGTCTGGTGTGAAATGTCTTATTTTACTTAAGTTGGGGTGGGGCGGTAAAACGTGGGGAATGATCCAGAAGGACTCTGCTTTTGAAATGGCTTTGGCTTCCTTCAAATGTTCGAGTCTGGTGTTTTTGTTTTCAAAAGGATTTCAGCTCAGAAAGAGATTCCTGTCAGCTTCATCCACTAAACACATCAGACCACATTATATCTGTGGAATGAGAACAAAGGCAGGGTCAGTTTCTCTTCACAATGCATATAAAATTTTAAAAAATGAATAAACATTTATCTGAGTTGCTCCCATAACCCATCCCAATTGTCACCTCAAATAACTAACTGTGGAATACAACAGAGGCAGGGTCAATTTCTCTTCACAATGCATATGAGTTTTTAAAAAGCAAATAAATATTTATCTGAGTCGCTCCCATAACCCATCCCAAATGCCACCTCAAATAACCAGGTAAATCACTAAAAAGAGCTTGGATTGGGGTAGTGGGAGTTCTAAACAAGAATTTAAAAATCAATTTTGTGGGAAGAAAACACCAAAGCAAAGACCAGGGATCACAACAATCATTCCATGGCTTAGGAGAAGCTAGAACAAAAAAGATAAAGGTGTTGAATGCTTCTCTTTGAAAGGATGGTTCTAGGAATGAGGAAGGAGAGATTCATCAGGCGAACTGTTCTGCACTCTTGTGTGCCTGCTGATTCTACTTGGTGCAAGAGGATAGAGGCAGGAACAAGTGCTAGCTGCAATCTGCTGCTAGTTAGATTTTCATAAATAGAGCTATCCTGCAGTAGAAGGACTTGCTTTGGGAAAAGTATGAACTCTCAACGGATGTCTTTATAGCAAAGCTTTAATAGCTATTGGATAAATTCCAGTGGGAATTCCTCTTATGATCCTCCAATCCTGTGATTAATTTAAGGTACCTGACATGAGACATTTGCTTTGCAAGTGGAGAGAGCACTGGACAGCTGGAAGACATAAATTAAAGTTTAGGTAGCTAGGCCCCTTCAGAAAAGACCCTTATATCTCATGGCTTAATTTTTCTTCCCTTCATATCAAGGGTATATGTTGTACTATCTACCACACAAGATCCTTTTCTGTTTTGATCCAGACATGATTTCTCCTCTGTAAAGCAGGAAAGCATTCGAGGCCACTAACAAGTTAGAAAATTTACTCCTCATTATGTGGTGTCAGGACCTTAATGTGGATCCAGCGCCACTATTCCTCAGTCTCACTGGGCTGTTGTAGCAGCTCAGCAGGAAGATCTGAATTCAAATCTAGTCTTAGCCATTTATTAGCAGTGTGGCCCTGAGCAAGTCACATAAGTTCTGTCTGCCTTAAATTCTTCTTCTATAAAATGGGATTAGTAATAGCACTTATATCATAGGGTTGTTATCAATAAAAAGATTAATATAGGTAAAGCACTTTGCAAACCTTAAGGCACTACATATTTATTGTAGTGATACAATGAGCCAATGCATATGAATGCATTTTGTAAATTGCAAAGCACCGTGGAAATGTCAACTATTATGCTATTTTGGTAGCTATTATGTCAGACAAGCTGTGTGACCCTCAGTAAGTCACTTATATTGCCTCATTCTCCTCAGCTGTAAAATTGGGGATAGTAATCTTTCAGGGTTGTTGTGAGGATCAAATGAGATGACATTATCAAAGAGCCTGCTGTGTAGGAAGTGATTAATAAATGCTTGTTTCTTCCCCTCCCTCCATTTTGAGCATTTTTTCTAATGGTTAGAAATAGTTTTCTGCTTCAGGTCTTTCTTGATTCTGATTCAGAATCTGCTGTCAAAGGAATTTTCCTCGAGCATAAATCTAGCCATGTGACACCCCTACTTACTAAACCCCAGCAGCTCCCTGTTACCTTTGAGAACAAATATACAGCTCTCTACAATGTGGCTCTAATATTCACTTTCCAGCCTTATAACATACTACTCTCCTCCATACTCACTGTTATAGCCAAACGGACCTTGCCCTTTCTCCTTCATAGCAATGCAGTTCCTACCACCATCCCTTTGCATGGGCCTTCCTCCTTACCCGACATGCCCTCCCTTCTCACTTCTATTTCTTAGAATCCCTTGCTTCCTTCAAAGTTTAGCTCAAACAACCTCTTAAAGAGGAGGCCTTTCTGGATCCTGCCTGAACATCCTAGGGGCTGCTGCTTTCTGCTTTCCTCCCAAATCACCACTTAATATCTAATTTTAGACATGTGATGATGTAGTAGATAATGCTAGACCTTGGAGTCAGTGTTCTAACCTTGTTTCACACAGGCTGTGTGACTTTGGGCAAGTAAATTAGCTTCTCTCAACCTCATTTTCCTCATCTATAAAATGAGGATAATAATAATGCCTTCCTCTCAGGGTTCCTGTAATATCAAATACTATAACATATATAAAAGTACTCACATGTTGTTTAGTTTCTTCAGGATCCCATTTGGGGTTTTCTTGGCAAAGACACTGAAGTGGTTTGCCATTTCCTTCTCTAGTTCATTTTAGGAAACTGAGGCAAACAAGGTTAAGTGACTTGCTTAGGGTCATGCAGCTAATAAGTACCTGAGGCTGGATTTGAATTTAGGAAGATGAGTCTAACTGACTTCAGGCCTGGTGCTCTATCCACCTAATACACAGTAGGGGCTTTTAAAAAAGCTTGCTAAGGATTACATGCAAAGACACAGGAATATATATGGCTTCAGGGCTTTTGGGGCAAATCATTTCTTTAGTTCAGATAGAGACTATGGATGAAAATAAAAATAATTACCTAATAAGTTATTTCTGTCTTGGTGGTACAAGTCACATTTAGTATTCACTGAACTGAACTCTGGACCAGACTCGCTAGTGTCTCTAAATTAGGTAGCAGCAAACTGTGCATTGACAGGGAAAAAAACAACAAAAACTACTTCACTTAAATTAAACACCTGTTTCTCATGTGTTCTTTCAGTGGCAGATGAAATTAGTCTCATTCCAGTGACTGGGCCATTGCCTCTCATGGATCATAGATCATGAAGGAAAAAAAATGGGGACATTATATGCATTGAAGGAAAAAAAATCCCACAAAATATCATATGTGGATGAATATGTGTTTGTCTTTGTTTTTTTCCCTAAAAGTTTAGTTTTCCTATCTATGAATTAAGGCATTATCTCTCATTGGGAGATAATGACTTCCACTCTACCAAGATGTCTTCACTAGTCACTTCAAATCTGTCCCAGATGGCTCCTGGAGAGCTGACATTTTGAATTTCAATCCAAGCATTTCTTTCATTCTGGGCAGATGGTATAAAGTATAGAGCTGTGACAACAATCCAGAGAGGATCATGGTATAGTGGAAAGAACCAGTATCAGACCTTAGTTCAGAGCCCACTGACTTTTACATCAATGTGGTTTTGATCTGGTAATTTTATCACACTGGGCTTTTGTTTCCCAGCTATAACACACAGGTGGTGTTATGATATATGGCTTCTGAGGACCCATGATCCAATTTATGATTTAAGATTAATAAGTAGAACTTGTAGGGAGGGAGTATGTGGATCAACATCTGGAGGAATTTCTTAATGATTTTTTTCCAACATTATCTTTTTGTTGTTGTTTTTGTTTTTGTTTTTCCCCTGAGGCTGGGATTAAGTGACTTGCCCAGGGTCACACAGCTAGGAAGTGTTAAGCGTCTGAGACCAGATTTGAACTCGGGTCCTCCTGAATTCAAGGCTGGTGCTCTATCCACTGTACCACCTAGCTGCCTCCCAACATTATCTTATAGGACAGAAAATTTCCTATTGCTAGAAGTATTTAAGCAGAGACTAGAGAAGCATTTTTAGGAAAATGTAGTGGGAATTCATGCTTCAGGTAGGAGTTGCAAATAACTTTGGAGTTCCCCTTCCAACTACGATTCTATGACTTCAGAGACCTCTTCTCCAGATATACATCTTGGAGTTACTATGTATTGCCATGGTGGAGATAGGTTAAAAAGATGGTGCCTCTCTCCAAATTGTTTGTTGGGGGGCTTACCTTTATCTCCTTAGTGGTTCTTCCCTTTTTGTGAGGTGAATGAATACTGGGAATAAAGTTAGGGGATAAGAAGTGAAGACATAATGATGAAGGTTCTATAAAGATCTGCTTATGAACCATATGAATATGGGACAGAGAAGAGATAGTGATAGAATAGCCAAAAAAGATGGTAATCTGATGCATTAATTAGTGTCTAGGATAAGACAGACAGGTAGGCAAAAGACCCACTGCTGTCTGTGATGGTCAGAACTCTCCTGAAGGTTTTGGAAGTTCAAATCTGGATGGCAATATCTTTGAAAAACTATCAGATGAGTAGAGAGGGTGAAGGGGCTTGAAATCATGTCATGTTAATCTAATTAGATATATTTATCCTGAAGTCTTTTTCTTTTTCTTTTTTTTTAAGAGAGAGAGAGGAATGGATGGGAAGAAGACCATCATAGAAGTCTTCAGATATCTGAAGGGCTGTAAGGCAAAAGATTGACTCTTCTGCTTAGTTCCAGAAGCTGTAACAGGAACAATGAGAGAGAAATACAATGTAAGGAAAGACTTCTCAACAAATAGGGGCTGTCAGTCTAAAAGTAGAATGAGATGTTTCGGGAAGTAGTGGCTTCAATGCTTCTGAAGTCTCTAAGAAGAAAGTGGATCACCAGTAGCTGGATATACAGTAGAGTCCAGTTCCTTAAACTGTGGTATTGTAACTGAATGTGAGGGCCACAAAATTTTGATTATCAGAAAATGTTTGATTTGTAAACCTATTTTATATACCTGTATATTTAGGAGTCACATAAAAATTTCTCAGGCCAAAAGGGATCATGAGTAGAAAAAGTATATAGCATGTGTTTTTTTTCTTTAAAAAATATTTATGACAAATATAAAATAGAAGAAGAAAAATTTTGTCATGGGTACAGCAGAACATAAAAAAGGATTCAAGATAGAAAATAATAAATTTCCACATCAAGAAAGCCTATATAACAAATACTGCATATTATGTTCAGAGCTGCCTATCTTTGCTTTGCTTCCTTGTAGGTGCTTTTGTTCTTTTCCATGCACTTTTACTATATTCTTTTTTCCCCCCTTTCTACCTCCCTTCCCCCAAAAAGGCTGCAATTAAATGTGGATATATTTATATATACACAAGAGCTTATATTCTTAATCTGGGGCCTGGAAACTTAAGAAAAATTCCAATAACTGCATTTCAATGTAATCAGTTTTTTGGCAATCCTATATATTTTATTTTATATATTTAAAAACATTATTTTGAAAAAGGGTCCACAGATGTCACCAGGCTGCCAAGGTGTGACACAAAAATAATGGAGCATGTCTTTTTTTCCACAGGGATTTCTGTTTAGAAAGGAGTTGGATGAGATACCTTATAATATCCTTTCCAACTCTGAGGTTCTCCGATTCCATCAATGAAATCCCAAACCAGACATGTGGATGAGTCCTAAATTAAAGCAACTATGGCATCATCTGGCTCTGCAGAAGCTATTTTGGCCAGCGGACTGCGGGGTTATTTTAAAATTAATTCTAGGAGTGGCTTATCATTATTTTGGGCATTTATCCTTCCAGTTTAGCCGACTCCTCCTTACTCACCATATTAAATTTATAAAAGGCTGACTTGTAAAATGGCACAGCCAGATGCTTTCTTAAGTAACCACTTCTCCATCCCTTTTCCTTTAGTTTATCTGTCTATCCATTCTTCCTCATTGTTATTATTCTGAGAACAAAGCTTCTTCCACACCAAAGATGGGCATTCTGGCCCTGTGACATTTCTTGCCCTTTCCCCAAAATGGCCTGCGGTCTTAGGGGCCAGAGAAAATAGGTCACAGAGCCCAATAGCCCTGGTCTTCAAGAAGATGACACATGGCTTAGTTGTCAGGATGAGGGAAATGCCTCTGATATTTGAACTCTTTAATGAAGCATTTTAAGTCCCGAGACAGTGAGCAGTCAGACTTTGGAGGTGCTCGACATCCTCAGGACTTTGCACAAACCTAACAGGGACAAGAGAGAGACCTAGGAGGGTCAGAACTGAGAGCCCATGTACCCTAGAGGTATCTGTCAGCTTCCAGCGCCCCAAAGGAGCAACGTGCCAGATTTCAAAGCCTCCCACCTCATGGCTTTGGAGGGGGTGCCACTTCTCATTTAATGGCTTTTTCCTGGAACTGTCAGGGGAAATAACAGTGTTGTCTGGAAGCTTGCAAAGGATGTATCCTGTCAAGATATCAAAGCTACCAAAAGGAGGCTTCTGGCTTCTTGGGGCCTTGCTAACAGGGCTTGTTAACTGATTCTGCATGGATGCACATGGCTCCTCTCCACCTTGTGGGGCCACAGAAACGCACATATTAGGGGAAGGGGCACCATCAAGGAAGGGGATGGAGGAGTAAAAACCAGTGGCTCTTGTTCCCAGTCCCCAGTTCTATTCCAGTAAGATCAAAGAAGGGGGAACGAACTGAGAGAGCATGTCAAGTCAATCCCTTCATTTTACAATAGGGCACCTGAAGGTGCAGAGATTTAAGTGCTTGTCCATCATCATCCAGGTACTAAATGTTCGAGATGATGAACTCAAGTCCTCTGACCTCAAGGTATGCTGATCATTCTGTCCCCCTTCTTTTTTTTCATCTGTGAAGTGGAGACTTGTTTGTAACCTAGCACTGAGCCTTGCAAGAGTACTTACAGTGAGGTCACTTATCCCCTCTGAGACTCAGTTTCCTCATCCACAAAAGGACAAAGCTGGATTACATGGTTTTGAAACTCTTCCAGTCCAAAGCTTAAGACTCCCGTGTCAGTCAGTACAGTACAAGGTTCTGGAAGGCTTTTTTTTTTTTTAATCAGAATTAAATTACCATTGAATCTCAGAGTTGGAAGAGACCTCAATAACCTGTTCTGAATAGGAATCCCTTGTAAAACAGCTCCCTTTAAGTAGCCAAAAAGCCTTTGCTTGAAAACCTCTGGTGGGGGGGGGTAGCCCATCCCCACATTTGATCAGTTCTAAGTACTAGGAAGTTTTCTTTAATTTAAATCAAATCTCTGTCTCCACAATGCTCATTTGTAACCAAAGAAAGCATTTTGTATTTGATTCTGGACATAAAGGGATGATCATCAATAAGCTATATCAGGCTTACTCATTCTTCTCTACCATTACCAGAGTAAAAAAAATTAAATAAAAATAGATATTTATATATTGCTTTAAGGATTGCAAAGTACTTTATATAATCTCTCTCATTTGATCATAACAACTCTGTGAGGTAGGTATCCTAGGTCAAACCTAAACTGTAGGTTTCAACCCCAAATGGAGTTATGTAATGGAATGTGGGATTTGCAAAAATAAATAAAATAAATCAGTAAAAGGTATTAAATATTCCACCAAGATTTAATTCTTTACAAAAATAAACAATTTTGTATGTCAAAAAATGAAAATTAGTGTGTAAATTATATGTATGTCAAAGAATTTTTTAAAAATGAAATTTAAAACATGATTTATTATCAGTAAATGTTTGATTTGCATGCTTATTTTATATATCTATATACCTGGGATGGCATAAAAATTTCTCAGAGGAAAAGGGTGATGAAAAGATGAAAAAGATCCTAAATAGAAAAAAATTTAAGAAGCCTTGTTATATGTGTGTTATTTTGCCCATTTCAAAGATGAAAAAAACCAAAGCTTAGAGAAATGCTTGCCCGTGGTCACCTAGCTAGTAAATCTCATAATGATCCCAGAACCTGAACAGATAAACTTGAGTATTCTCTCAACAACGTAGCACCTCCATCTTCTCTTATTCTAGTTTTGAAAGGTTTAGGCAAGGGAGGCAAAGAGTTAATGCTACTCTCAAAAATTCTTCCTTTTTTAACATTCAAAGAAAAGAATACCATGTAGTTTCAGAGAGGCATGAAGACCCTTTAGATCTCATTCCAATGTCTTGCATGAAATCACTGATTAGTCGCTTGTCAAGAGCTTGCTGAATTTGACTGCTGAATTTAGTACTATATAGCAATAACAACACTGTTGCCTCACAGTGCCCCAAAGCTTTACAATTAACAATATACATTTCCACCCATTTATCTGATTTCATTCTCACAAACACTCTAGGAAGAGTAAGTAGCATCACTTCTATTTTACAGACAAGGAAATCGAGACTCAGAGAGACTTGTCCAATGTTGGCGAGACTCAAACTCAAGTCTTTGGACTCACAAGCAGTTTTCTCTCTAAAGTGCCACAATGTGTGTGTGTGTGTGTGTGTGTGTGTGTGTGTGTGTGTGTGTGTAACATGTGTAAACGTTTATAAACTTGTATAAAACCAAGCCTTAGTTATTGGGATATTCTTATCCACTCAGTAAAGAGAAATACAAATTTATGCATTTCCTGGGATAGTGTTTTTGACTTTGCAACAATAGTATTTCATATGTATTCTTCTTTTGAACCACAGTTCTATGAAATAAAAGAGTCAGACATTTGGCGACTTCATGCTCCTCCTCCCTTCCTCTAGGATTCAGGGTCCAAGTTGGGGCGCACAGGACTTGATTGTCCCTTTGCCTTAGGAGATCACATCTGGCGTCCGTGGGAGGGACCACCAAAAATTCTGAGTCTATCCCAATGTCACCCATGAACTTGAGGGCAAAACTCTCATGTGCATTAGAAAGTCAGAAAAGGGAACTGGCTTTAAAGGCCTGGCTGATACATACAGGAAAGGGGAAGAAGTTGGGGAAGACTAAACTGGGGAAAAGATCCTTATGTCTTCTCTCTAGTATCATGGGCCTAAAGGAGCTCTCTACACCCACAGTAAGAGATTTTCTAGATTAACATCTATTGGATTCTGAATCAGCAAAGCTGCTACAAAAGCAGACCTACAACTAATTTGTCCTGTCTGACCTTGGATCAGCTCCTGTGTCTCAATGTCCTTATCTGCCAAGGCTGTTGGACATAACCTCCGAGGTCCCCGACCAGAGTTAAAGCTATAATTCTTTCTTTGTCTAGTCAATCATTAAACATTCCTTAAGCACCTACTATGTACCAGGCACTGTGTTAAGCCCTGGGGATACAAAAAAGGCAACAGACAGTCAACATATGATTGAAAACAGAACATATGACTGAATTCAGCAAATGGTTCCTAGTATATGCACAACACGGTGCTAAATGCTAGGAAAGATATAAAATATGCATAAAACAGTGTCCCTGCTCTTAAGTGAATTCAAGTCTACTAAAGAAAATGTGACGGATGGATCTGTGGATAGAGAACTGGTCCAGAGTCAGGAAGATCTGACTTCAAAGTTGCCCTGAGACATTTTTTGGGCAAGTAGCTTAATTTGTCTCCCTCTGTTTCCTTAATAATAGCACCTAGCTTCCAGGGTGATGGTGACGATTAAGTGACTTATCTGTAAAATGCTTATCATAGTGCCTGGTATACAGCAGATGACAAATAAATCCTTCCTTTTTTTCCCTTTTCAATGTTCTAGGCAACTTCCTAAGGTTGAAGTTTTCAGAGAAAATAGTCTGATAAGAAAAAAGCATCAGTCTTTGTAGTATAATGGAAAGGAGGCTGAACTTGGAGGAACAGGAAGTTCTCAGTTAAAATCCTATTTCTGATACCTAGTAGAGGTCAGTCAACAAATATTTATTAAGCCCTTACTATATTCCAGGTACAGTGCTAAGTGGTGGGGATATGAAGAAAGGCATACAAGCCTAGCCTTAGAGGAGCTCCCATTCTAAATAAAGAGATAACATGGAAATAATTGTGGCCAAACATAACACTAGTTAACATTTACATAGCACTTTAAAGTTGATAGAGTGTTTTGCAAATATTACCTTATTTTATTCTCACAGCAACCTAGTGAGGTAGGTGCTACTAGCATTCTCATTTTACAGATGAGGAAACTGAGGCAGACAGGGGTAAAATGATTTGCCTAGGGTCTGAGGTAACATTTGAATTCAGTCCTTCCTTGGGGAAGGCATTAGTCCCAGACTGAAAGGACGCTATGAGGAAATGACAATATTCCTGAATCTCAATTTCCTCTTCTGTAAAATGGGAGTTAATATCTCCCAAGCCCATTCTAAGGATGCCGTGAGACAGTACATATGTTTTTGTAAACCTTAAAATGAGCTACATGTCAGCTATCATTATTACTAAGAATAATATGCTCCAAGTATTATCAGAAATCATGGAAGATGTTTCTTTGATTGGAGCATAGACAAAGCACCAACTTCCCTCTCTCCTTTCATGCTACCTGCTTATATATGTTTAGAGTATTTGTAAAGAAAGCATTTTATTTTACTTTAGAAACCTGCAACATTTTACTATTTAAAAAAGATTAACAGCTTCAGAGTAATTCCAAATAAAATAACTTTTCAAAAAAATTCCAAAAAGTACAACATAAAGCACCTTCTCATTAAATACAAACTTTCTTTTCATGATGCATTGCATCAATGTTTTGCATTGATCTTGATGCAAAAAGAATTTTATATTGTATCCTGGAACATAGACATTGTATACACTGAAACAGGATAATTAACACCAATGAACTGTTTAAATTCCAACAAAGGGATTTTTTTTTACCCTTAATAAAACTGACCATTTTCTAATGTTTGTTAAAAGTCAATAGTCAAAAATTTCAATTTAGTTGTAGCAAATGCAAATTTGTATTTTTAAAAGGAAAATTTTAGGTTGAATAATGTTATGGAAGCATTAAGACAAAAAACTGGAGAAATCAAAACCATTTCTATTATTCAATATGTTTAATGTCAACATTCATAAGAGATTTTAAAATAAAACAGCATGATCTACATTATTTTTGTAGAATCATTTCCAAGACTAATGCAATAGGAAAATAAAAATAATTTTTACTCATTTAAATCTTTTCCACAAAAGATTATGGTAGCAAACATACTTGGATTTTGGTTATTTCTTTTGTAAAATAATCAAGCTGAACTACCCTCAATTTAAAGCCCACTGTTCTTGGATTGACTAGAATCTCTGAAAATGATTTGAAATGGATCCTCTGTTTCTATTAGAAGCATAAATTGCCAAAAGAGCAATTTTAATTTACTTTTAAATAAGAAAGCATTTTATTAACCACAAAGTTTACCAAAAGTGTGACCAAGAATCTCTTTGAGATCCTGCTGTAGGTTAACATTCACTTCTGGGGCTTGTTCTATCTCTGAGAATTTAGCATTCTATGATAGTGAATCATTATCTATGAGAGTGTTCAAATGTTTATTAAGTGCCTACTATGTGCCAAGCCTGATGAGCAGTTGATTTCAGTCATCACCATAATGCTAAGTGCTAGGATACAAATAAAGATAGAAAACCATCTCTGTCCTCAAGAAGCTCACAAGTAGTGGAGGAAACAGCATATAAACAGTTTATAACTGTTATAGGATACAGTGATATCAGAGGGACGGCATTAATATGAAGGGGGACTAGTAAGGTGGGTCTCTAACAAGAAAGCTATCCAAAAAGTGAAGTAGGTTGCCATACTGTCCCTCACTAGAGGTCTCCAAGAAAAAAATCATTGTCTAGTGTATTAAAGGCACCAGAGAATATGAAGAATGAGAGCATTCCAGAAGTAGGAGACAGTCAGTAAAAATGTTTAAGAATCAGGAGATCAAGTCTCTCCTGTGAGGAACATTAAGGAGGTTGGGGTCTCCTTGTAAAGTATGGGAGTAGGAGAAGGATGTAAGAACCAGCTTAAGAAGGGCTTTAAAAGTCAAACAGGATTTTATATTTGATCTGGGAAGTAAAAGGGAGCCACTAGAATTTATTATGTTAGTTACATTACAGCGACTCCGTTAATAATTCCCCTTTTTCCACCTTATACCACACATCCCATCCCTACTATTCTTCCTTCCCCCCCCCCACCTCTCCCTTTCCTCATGCTCAGACCCTTAACTTTTGTTAAAAGTGAAATGAGTTCCTCAGAAGGAGGCTTCTTCCTTACTGCAGATAAGACAGCAGGACTGTTATAGAGAAGATCCTTCAAATTGGCCTAGATGGACTCTTTGGGCTCTTACAACTATATTAAGTTATTAGCAGTTCAAAAGAAGAATGAATAGGATAAACACCACGAGGCCAAATTTTTGGAGTCTGTTTTTGATTCATGAGATTTCCTCAATGCCCAAGATTTTTTTCCTCCCTCTTCTTTCACAAAGGATAATAACTACATGCACACATAATCACAAAGACACACAATCAGACTTTAGGGCTTGAAGGAGAATGATATGCTCCTGAAAGAAAAATCCTGTTGAGACTGAAAGGAAAAAAAGAAATCAATTCTAGTTTTATATGCCACATAAATAAATAAATAAGGTACTATCAAATGTTTAAGATGTTCCTATCCCAATTTACAATCTGTCAACATTGGTGATCAAAACATTGAGAGAGGCTGAAAGACTTCAGGGATTTATTTTACAACCCTAAAGCATCTTTTCATTTGCTCATTTTTCAAGTTTTTGGCATGGTTCATGTTGTGGTAGATGGAGGTACAGTTTTTTCCTGCTTCCTGAGCACAGGGCAGGAGAGCGCTAGGCTGGTGCTGGATGTTCAATAATCTGTTGGTAGTGACTGACAGATTCCATTCCAGAATCAAGGTGAAAGAGCCTTACAAAGCTATCTACTCCAGTTTGTACCCAATGATCCCCTCTACAAACACTGGACATGGTCTGTTCTTGGAGACCTCTAGTGAGTGCAACAGGGTGGTCTAATTCACTTTTTGGGTAGCTCTCACTGTTGGGACTGATTTTTTCAAACATCTGACTTAAATTTACTTCTTTATAACTTCTACCCATGGTTTCCAGGTCTGCCTTCTAGAACTAAACAGGATAAGTCTTCTCTTGAATTTTTAGCCCACTGAAATCTTTAGACCATTTTCAGAATAATCACTGCCCAGTCACACTTCCTTAACCTTCTACTTCCAAAGTAAGTTCATTTTAATTGATGCTATCCAATATTTTAGTCTTGTGAAACTCATTCTGTCCTCAAGGCAAACTCAAATTCTGAGTACTGCATATAGAATTAGAAAACTACAAATTAACCTTATGTATGTTGCACTGCATTCTTAATACCTCTTTTAACATGGTTTGGGCTGCACTGGGGAATCTGGCTGGCCATGATTTTGTATGCAAAGGTTTTAGTTATCCCTTATACCTTTGGTTCGTCTGCAAGCCCGATGAGCAGTTGATTTTAGTCATCAAAAGACCCTTAAGATAAAAACTTCAGTTAAAACCCTGGGAAATATTTTCTTGGCTTGTGGCTAATAATAAACAGTATTGTACTCTTGTGGTAGGTATTGGAAATACAAAGACAAAAGAGTTTACAATGCAGATGATTGCTATTTAGGAAGGTAGAAAATAGATATAAGGTAATTAAGGGGGGATGGAGAGCTAGGTGGTACCGTGGATAGAGTGACTGGAATCAGGAGTCAGGAAAACCTGAGTTCAAATTCAGTCTTAGATATTTCCTAGTTGTGGGACCCTGGGCAAATAACGCTGTTTGCCTCAGTTTACTTATCTGTAAAATGAGCTAGAAAAGGAAATGTCAAACCACTCCAGTTTCCTTGCCAAAAAAGCCCTATGTGAGGTTAAAGAGAGTCATACAACTCAGTATCATCAAAGTGGGAATGAAGAGAGAGCAAGGATACAAAATCCTTTCTAAAGGACTGCCTCAATCTTGTCTACACAGTAGGTGTTTTATAACTGTTTAAGGACTGATTGCTCTCTTGCTTGAGAGACTCCAATACACACCAAGATGTACTCTCAAACCCTATTCAATTTCTTTGTTAGTCATGAGAAGCATCATTCCACTTCTGTCACATAGAAAAAGCCTTCCCTTTGATTTCATCATCACCCATAAGTTCTGTGGCCAGGATCTAGAAATTCCTCCCTCTGATTACATAACTTCCCATCTTTCCCCCATCCTTCTGCTCACTCTCCACAGACTTCTCCTTCATCTTCATCACAATCTCTACTCATTCCACTTCTTCCTTATACTTAAGAAATTCAACTGTACACTATCTTCTCCCCTAGAATCCTTTGCCCCTTATCCTATCGCCATTTATGCTTTGCTAAACCCTGATATTTCCTGCTCAACTTCTGCTGAGAACTGCAAGAAGAAATCACAAAATCTGATTGAATGATGTACAAATTTATTTACCTTTACCTGGGTGCTCACTATCCTTCTTTCTTCACTAATCTCTTAATACATTCCTTACATCAACTGTTTCAGATTTTGAATGATGTACAAATTTATTTACCTTTACCTGGGTGCTCACTATCCTTCTTTCTTCACTAATCTCTTAATACATTCCTTACATCAACTGTTTCAGATTTTCTCTTCTCTCTTTAGATGTTCTTTATCATTTCCCCCCTTTCCTGTCAGCAGAAAAACCTACATTTCCTACTTAAAAAAGCAGAGGCTGTTTCCCCATGTGGTGTGTTCCTCTCATCTACGACTCAAAAATCTCTTTGCAAAATTCCCTCCCTTACTCCATCTCTGCTTCTCTCCTCACCAAGGTCACGAGCTCTATACCTTGATTTCACTCCCTTCTCTCTCCACTGGTAGCTTAGTCCATTCATCGTCTTTTACATCTTTCTTTTACTTGAAGCCTTGCTTCCTTAGTATCTACAACATACTCAACTTTTCCATATCTTTAAAAATCTTTCAGTTGACTTTAATATCAAACTATGATTTTATACTCCCTGCTTCCACTTCCAAAACTTCCCATTCACTTCTCAACCTTCTGCAATCTCAGTCCAATCCACTACTATATGAAAACGGCAGTCTTCCAGGTTACAATTTCTTAATTGCAAAATGCAATAGTTTTTTCTTGGTTTTTATCCTGCAGGATACCTGTAGCATTTGAATTAGATTGCCATATGTTCTTTCCTGGGTTTTCCTAACACTGTTTTCTCTGATTTGTCTACTGATATAATTGTTCCTTCTGAGTTTCATTTGTGTATCATCCATGACCCATTCTACTACTGTGGATGTCCCCAAGGGCTGTCTAAGGTCCTGTCTCTACACTCCCTTCCATTGGTGAGTTCATCAATTCTCAGAATTTTAGTGATCTATATGCAGATGACTTCCAAATCTCCATCTCTTTCATCTCTGATCTCTCATTACTCCTATATTAGTTTTTGATAAGCCTTCTGAACATCTCTATCTGGATGTCTCTTAGGCATCTCAAATTCATGTTCAAAATTAGCAGAACCAAGAGAATATTGTTTGTAGTAACAGCAATATTATTTTAAGAACAACTTTGAGCAACTATATCATCCTGACTAATATAAAAAAACAAATTAGCTACAAAGGACCTATGAAGGAAAATGCTATCTGCATCCAGATAAAGACTGAAAAATACATGTATAGAATGATTTTACACACTTGTGCATGTGTGCACACACGCATTACATATTTGTGTCTAATGGTGGTTATTTATAGGGAGGAAGAAAAGAAGGGAAAAAGAAAATCACATGTTATCTTTACTATATATTCAAAAGGAGCAGCAAGTTCTACATAATGAATTTGCAGTTTGATATATTTTTTGCTATTTTATTATGTTATGGAAATGTTTTTTAATTAAGTTCAGAATAAAATAAATTAAAATTTTAAAATGAATTAAAGAAACAAGTCAATATTGTTTCCCCTAAAATTGCTCCCTCCTTTACATTTTGGTGTTATGTTGCAGGCATGACTATTTTTACACTGATCTAGGTTCACAACCTTAGAACAAGAGTTCAAACACTTCAAAGTGTTTCTTTCTCCCTTGCCCACCATATGGAATCACCTGCCAAGTTTTTGTCACTTTTTATTATTCTTAAATTTTGCCAGGAATGAAAGTCAAATACTCCTCAATAATTTGAAGACTCGTTCTCTTTTCTTTTGGAAGAATTGGGACATTTGCCCATGTCCTTCAGCAAATTTGACAAAAGGAGTTCACCCAAAGTGCCTTCTTGACATTACCAACAGAACACCTAGACTGTCCATCTGTTATTGGTTCTCTCCTGTTTGACCAGCCTATGCCCTTTTCTGATTTTGCTTCTGAATATATTAAGGACCTAATAAGTGTCCAATTTTAACTTTAGTTGCTTTTGCAGGAATATATTCTATGTTGAGGGTTTAGCTGTTGTTTTTTGTATCATGGTCCTCTCTGGCAGTGTAGGGAAGCCCATGGACCATAAAATACACAGAATTACAAAAGAAAACAATATAATTATCCAAATATTTTCTGACCCAAGTTCATGACCCTTTAAAATCTATTCATGGATCCCTTGAAGTCTGTAGACTCCAGATTAAGACCTTGGCATCTAGCTTCTGCTTTTACTAATACTTATTAAGTCTACTGTCTCAACTTCTGAGGTCGAGTAGCAATGGTAATAGGGAAGAGATGGAAAGCAACATCTCTGCAAAGCCAAATGAAATGAGTTTCCTATACAGTGAGGGCTCAGAAACCTGTCTAGTCAAGTTCAAAACTAAAGTCCTGGCTATTTTTTTCTTTTTTCTGGATATGCAAAAGAACTTGTGCATGACTTCAGGTGTATTAATATTTGGGTTCTGAATTTGTTTTGCCATTGTATCAACTTTCACCTCTCCCTTTGTCAATTCTTTTAGCAGGAATTAGCTCATCACCTTCAGAAAGATCACAGAAGTCCTGGATAAGGCAGGCATTTGTTTCAATATCAGGTTTTTCTACTGAAGTTTAAGTGCCTACTATGCTCCTGGCACTGTGTAATATACTGAGAATAGAAAAGACAAAAAACAGTCCCTGTTCACCATCTGATGGGGAGACAACATGTAAAACACCGAGTACCAATTAGAAAGATACAGGATAAATTGGGAGAAGTCTGGGGGTGGGGAGAAACCTAGGGGGATTGAGGCTTGGGGGAGGCTTTTTGCAGAAAGTAGGACTTTAGCTGAGACTCAAAGGAAGCCAGGAGGCAGAGATGAAGAGGGAGAGCATTCCAGGCCTGGGGATGCCAAAGAAAATGCTGGAGTCAGGAGGTGGAATGTTTTGAGGGAGGAATAAACAGCAAGACAAGTCAGTAGTAGGGTAGAAGGATGTAAAGCATAAGAAACCTAGAAACGTAGGAAAGGCCAGGAAGCCTTTTACAAGCCCAACAAAGGATCTCATATTTGGTACTGGGATAAGTAAGAGGAGCCACTGCAGTTTATTGAAGAGGGAGGTGCTTTAGGGACATCAATTTGACAGCTGTGTGAAGCGGGGAGAGACTTGAGGCAGGGAGATCCATCAGCAACTAGTTCCTTATTCCAGGTGTAAGGCGTGGAAGATCTGCACCAGGTTGGTGGCTGGGCCAGAAGAGAGAAGGAATCTATAGAAGAGATGTCACAAGGCAGAACCACAGGATAAGACAACCAATCAGATATGGGGAAATGAGAGAGAGGAGTCAATTTTGTAAAGTGTTTTGCAAACCTTAACGTGTCCTATAAATAGTAGCTCTGGATTTGAAGTACAGAAGGAAGGCCAGTTCAACCGGAACATATAGTGCAGGAAGAGGAATAATGTGAAATACCTAGAAATGTGAGCTGGAGGCAGAGTAGAAAGGGCTTTTAAGATGCCTAATAAAAGAGTGTATTTTGTCATAGAGGACTTGGGAACCATTGAATAGTCTTCAGCAGGGAAAAGACAAGGCAACTAGGTAGTGAAAGGGATGGACTGAAGAAGAAAAAGACTGGAATCAGGGACATCAATTAGGAGGCCATGGCCATAACCCAAGAAAGAGGCTATGGAAGTTGTATGTGGATGATATAGGCTGTGAGTAAACAAAAAGGGATAAATGCAAGGGATGGTGTGGAGATAGAGTGAGTAAGACTTGGAAATTAAATGGATATGGGAGGGAGAGGCAAGGATGAACTTGATATATTGTGAGAACTCAAATGTGTTCTCAGGTTGATATGTTCAACAGAAATGAAGAAGTACAGAAAACAGGCAGGTTTGAGAACAAAGATAATCAGTTTTTATTAGACATAATGAGTTTGAAATCTTTTAGAGGACATCCGATGTTTGGGAGATAGATGGCTGGAGGCAGATATTAGGTTGTCTTTTCTCTAAAAATGTTAAAGTCTTATTATCCATGTTCCCCCTCCCTTTTTATTGGTAGGTAAGGAAACTAAGGTTCAGAGAAGTTGCCAAAGCCACAGCCAGTAAGAAGCTGGATCTTTTGGTTTCATGTTGTGTACTCCTCACACAGACCGAAGTTCAACCAACCTGGAGCAGTTTGCTCTTAATGAGAATGGAGACACCTGAGATAGGTAAATAAGCAAGCCTGGCATATGAACCTGTCCAGCCTAAGAATCCTTCAAAAAAGGATGTTGCTTGCTTCAGAATTTGGGTAAATAATATATCTCAACACATTCAACCAGCTCTGCTGAATGAATGAGGTTGACAAAATGTTCTGGGCTTGGTGGTAAGGAGATACTTTTATCACCTAAAGGAAGGATAAAAGAAATGCAGAAGACCACATTCAAAATCTAAGGTGGAGGAGTGGAGGGAAGTTCGGGATTTTCTGAACGTTGTCCTGGGATATTTTCATGAACGAGACCAGAAACCTGAAAAGATAACAACGATCCTGTGGGAAGGAATAGTAGGACTCCCTCCAAAATAAACAAAAAACTAACTTGTGCACTAACTTGGGTTGAGTGCACAGCACAGTGGAAACAAGTCATGATATCTCTGTATCTCAGTTTCCTCATCTATTAAGGACTCAGACTGGAGGGCCTTTATCCTTCTTTCCACCTCTGAACCATCGCTCCTCAGTCTAGAGCACCAAAGTACACATTGGAGCTTTGCTGTTTTCCCAGCTACCAAATGGAAGTGATCATTCTCAGACCACAAGGCCCTTAGAAAGGCTTTTGCTGAGGGCTTTAAGATCCAGATTTTAAACATTAGAATAATGGCTTGTGAAAAAAGGGGCTGAATAAGATATCATTTGTTCCAAGGTCACACAGGAAATACCAATGGTAGGATCTGAACTCAGATCCTTTGACTAAATTCACAATTCTTTCCATAGAAGTTTTCTATCAAAGAGGCTGTTTTTTAAGCATCAGTACCACCAGGGGGCCAAATTTCTTATAAATAACCAGAGTAGCTTTGGTAGAGAAGTATGGAAATGACTCTCTCCCCTCCCTTCCTCTTTCTCCTTCCCTCTTCCTCTCTCTATCTCTCTCCTTCCTCCCCTCTTTTCCTCTGTCCCCTCTCCTTTCCCATCTCCCCTCCTCTCTTTCTTTTGCTACTGTTTTTCTTCCCTCTGTTTTTTTTTTTTTCCTTCTTTTTCTCCTTTCCCAGGATGAGTCCTGGGTCACTAGGTGGGCTGGGCAGAGAAAGCCTAAAGTATTGACAAATTACTTCCTGATGCAAGCCGGGAAGGGCACTGATGGGGATCAGCTCAACCTTACAGTCCTACCCCACTAGGGAGGTAACCCCACCTTATACTATCCAATCAAAAAGACAAGTTAGGTCAAACCCCTAAGGTTAAATTCCCCCTAAATCTGTTACTGGTCCAAGCCCCGCTTGCTGACTCCCTTGTGGCTCGGCCCTCCATAGTGTTCTTTCCAGAAGTGTCTTCTCTTCACTCCTCCCCCATAGCTCCTGGTGGCTCCTCTCCTGCCCCCCTTTGTCTCCTTGTTATTGCTAATTATGGCTAACTCTTGCAGTCTGGGCAATTCCTTCTATGGATTTAGCCCGCCAGTTAGGGCACACTCCCACCTCGAGGCATATTCCCTTTTTTCTGTTAATTGTGAGTTCCATTAGGGAACTTGTCCTTTCCATTGTTAATTGTTAAAAACCCCTTTCCTTGCTAAGTATATGCGCTCCCAAATTTATTTCACATTTACCATTCTCGGCGTCTATTATCTCTTCATTTTGTCTGTACACTCCTCTTATAAATAAACCTACCTTTTGCTAATGAGAATGGCCATTGTGAATTTGTCACATGACCTAAACCATCGTGCGGGAACTGCTCTCCCCAATCTCAGCTTTCGGTGTGCCTGCGCCAGTCTCGCACCTGATGCTCTCTCACCGCCCGGCCTCTCTCCCCGTCCCTCCTGTTCTGTCTCCCTTCTCTCTGCTTTGTGCCTTCTTTCTCTCCCCGTCTCTCTCTTTTTGTCTCTCCTGTTTCTCATCTGTCTCTCCCCGTCTCTCTCCTGTCTCCCCTCTCTCTCTTTTTGTCTCTCCTGTTTCTCATCTGTTTCTCTCCGTCTCTCTCCTGTCTCCCGTCTCTCTCTTTTTGTCTCTCCTGTTTCTCATCTGTCTCTCCCCGTCTCTCTCCTGTCTCCCGTCTCTCTCTTTTTGTCTCTCCTGTTTCTCACCTGTCTCCCGTCTCTCTCTTTTTGTCTCTCCTGTTTCTCATCTGTCTCTCCCCGTCTCTCTCCTGTCTCTCGTCTCTCTCCTGTCTCCCGTCTCTCTCTTTTTGTCTCTCCTGTTTCTCATCTGTTTCTCTCCGTCTCTCTCCTGTCTCCCGTCTCTCTCTTTTTGTCTCTCCTGTTTCTCATCTGTCTCTCCCCGTCTCTCTCCTGTCTCCCGTCTCTCTCTTTTTGTCTCTCCTGTTTCTCATCTGTCTCCCGTCTCTCTCTTTTTGTCTCTCCTGTTTCTCATCTGTCTCTCCCCGTCTCTCTCCTGTCTCCCGTCTCTCTTTTTGTCTCTCCTGTTTCTCATCTGTCTCCCGTCTCTCTCTTTTTGTCTCTCCTGTTTCTCTCCGTCTCTCTCCTGTCTCCCGTCTCTCTCTTTTTGTCTCTCCTGTTTCTCATGTCTCCCCCCGTCTCTCTCTTTTTGTCTCTCCTGTTTCTCTCCGTCTCTCTCCTGTCTCCCGTCTCTCTCTTTTTGTCTCTCCTGTTTCTCATGTCTCCCCCCGTCTCTCTCTTTTTGTCTCTCCTGTTTCTCATCTGTCTCTCCCTGTCTCTCTCCTGTCTCTCGTCTCTCTCTTTTTGTCTCTCCTGTTTCTCATCTGTCTCTCCCTGTCTCCCGTCTCTCTCTTTTTGTCTCTCCTGTTTCTCATCTGTCTCTCTCCGTCTCTGCCTCCTTTCTGCCTGTCTCTCTGACTCCCTCCTTTCTCTCCGTCTCTCTCTCCCTCTCACGCGGGCCAGCGAGCCGGCTGCTTTTACTCCACCTGGCCCTTGCAGCGCGCCGGGCCCTTTCCTGGGCCCCAGAACTTTGCCTACAAGCGCACCCGAGGGCCTCGGGCAGCCCCGAGAGGCAGCGCCTGCTTCCGGGATTTGCTTTTCCATTTTCCTAGGCTCGCAGAAGCCGCAGCTCTTTTGTTAAAAACCTCGGGCCTGTTTGTTTTTGCCGTCCCCGACAGTTTTCTCCCTCCTCCCCCGCTCGCACACAGGCCCTCGGGGCTCTCTCTGGGGCCTTCCCCAGAGTCAGCACGTTCCTAGACTCCCTCTTTACCAACCGAGCGGGGAAGCCGGGTCCTCCTCGGGTCACTGACTTGACCAAATTCAACACTCTAGGTGAGCCTCAAAGCCGAGCGCAGCCGCTCCATCTCTCGCCCCCCTTCTCTCTGGCGTCCCTACCCTTTCTCTCTTCTCCCTCCATTTTTCCCCCTCTGGAAAATCGCAAAGGCATTGGACGGCCTCCCCTCCCCCCTCAGCTAATTAAAAATAACTGGGACAGAGCAACCCGCCGCCTGAGCAGAGCCAGATTTGTCCCGGCACCCTCGGTGTCACATGTGCTGTAGCAAGAAAGGATGTGAGCTCGAGGGAGAGAAGGTCGGGGCGGATTAAAAAAAATGCAGCCAATGCCTTCCCAGACCTGCTAGAACGCGGGGGCACAGCCGCTCCACCGGCAGCCGGCGCTCCGGGGTCCGCCCTTTCCGGGGCTCAGGTCCGACAAGAGAGGTTGCGGCGCTCGGGATCGCACGGACAGGTGCTTGGATAAAATTACTAGAAAACACGTAGGCGGAGAGGAAGAAGCAGAACTCTAGGAGGCAATTAATGGGGAAATGGGCCGTATCTTGGCTTGCAGGGTTAGCACTGGGAGTCCGGCGGCTTTCTTGGATCCGCAACACCTGGCATGTAGTAGGTGCTTAATAAATGTTTGTCCACTGACCGGCTTATCTTCCATTACTGACTAGTAATAGTTAAAACTACACTAAAACTTTTAGGACAACCTGTAAAAACGCATTTTGTTTGGCAAACCAGATGCCTGAGTTCATTTGACATTTGACTCCTGGTGAGGAAACTCCTCTACCAGCAGATTGACACTGTTCTCAGAATGTGGCTTGGAAACTGAGAGTGAGGGACCTTACACAGGTTACACAACTGCACATTTCCGTCTTTCTTCCTCCATCCATCTACTTCCTATCTCTATTTGTGTCCATTTCTCCGTGCATCTATCTATGCCCATCTGTATCTGTCATCTCTCCCTGTCTATCTCTATCCATCTATTCATATCTCTCCATCAATTCATCCACCCATCCACCTACTTGCCAATCTATCCATTTATCTACCCGACCATATCTGTCTGTCTGTCTAGACATATTTATCTATATCTCTATGTCTATCCCTATGTCTTTATAACTGTCTACCTATATCAGTGTCTCTCTATCCATATCTTTTTTCCCCCCTGAGGCTGGGGTTAAGTGACTTGCCCAGGGTCACACAGCTAGGAAGTATTAAGTGTCTGAGATCAGATTTGAACTCAGGTCCTCCTGAATTCAGGGCTGGTGCTCTATCCACTGCGCCACCTAGCTGCCCCTTCTTTATCCATATCTATATACTATCTGGTTTGTTCTCTGTCTCTCTGTCTCTGTCTCTGTCTCTCTCTGTCTCTGTCTCTCTCTCTGTCTCCCTGTCTCTCTTTGTCTTGTCACTCTCATTGCTACTCTATCTCTACCTATCTGTCACTCTCTCACTCTGTCATTCTATCTCTGTCTCCCTGTCACTTCTCTGTCACTCTGTCTCTCTCCACCTATGTCATGCTTTTCCACAGCCCTTCCACTACCTATCACGTGACACATGTAAAGATCCTGTCCACTTAACCAGGTTTCAACCTCTCTGAATTCTAGTAAGGGGTCTTTAAGATACTATGATTACAAAATCCATCCCCCTGAAGCCAACTTGATGATAGATCTTTCTCAACTTGGCAAGGCTGGTCCTTAGACAATAGATAAGGTTTGTCCTCTGGCCTGTCCAGGAAACATCTTCTAGTTTCCTCAGCAGAGTTTTTGAGAGCCCTAGTGTAAGCCTTTAGTGGAGGGCAGATTTCCTCAACTGTAAGTTGATTTAAAAAAAAAACATACACAAAAACCCAAACCAAACTCAAGTCCCAAAAAGAGAAAAGGAAGAAAAAAAGGGATATGTTTTTAGACTCATGTGGACACACAAAGAGAAACTCTACAATGAAAACTGGAAGCAAAGGGAATTTCAGATCTAAGAGGGTCTTCCACTAGGTTGTCCTCTTTACCTTAAATCCCAAACTTGAAAGGATTATCTCTCACAAAGAGGAACGTGGCCCAGCTCTGGTATTGTTTCCAGCCTGGGAACCCTCTTTTGCATCCCCCCTCTAGGTGGCACAGTGGATAGAGCCTTGAATTGGGGGGAGGAAAGATCAGGAAAACCCAAGTTCAAATCCTACCTTAAATACTTATTGGTTGTCAGGTCACTTACTATGTCTACCTTAGTTCTTTCATCTGTAAAATGGGAATAACACATATCTTACAGGTTAACCTTACATCCTCAAACAGGATAAAATGAGATACTTGTACAAAGTACCACATAAACATTAAAGTTTTATATAAATGCTTATTTTTTTTCTTTTTCTTGTCCTTTGCTCTAATCTATCACTAAATATGATCAGTCAACATGTATTTATTAAGTACTTACTATGTGCCTGGCATACTATCAGATATTCCTTTGAAGTGGGAAATTTAGCATATTAAAAGAAATCATAGAATTTCAAAGCTGGAAGGGCAAAGGCATCTAGTCCAACTAGTATCCATTCAGGGACTTCTCCTACACCATACCCCCAAAATGGTCACCCCGGCTCCAAAGAGACTCCCAGAAAAGGGAACTTCAGATTGTTGAGGTGATCCTCTTTCCACTTTTGCATAGCTCTAATTATTAGAAAATGAATCTAATTAGCAGCTTCCCTGTAAAGGAACATGCTAAAGACTAGTGGATTTGCAGTCCAAAGCCCTGAATTCAGATCCCATTTATTATTAAACTTATGATCATGGACAAGTCATTAAGCCTCTCCCTGAGCCACTAGGTCCTGCAGATACAAAATGAGTATAATGACACTTAAACTACCCACAACAAACAGCTGCTGATTGGAAAGCACTTTGTGAAACCTCAAAACTAGGCCCTTTGATTCTGCAGCTATATTTCTTTTCATTTTGGCATCCATCTCAAATTCCATTTCCTTCAGGAAGCCTTCCCTAATTCCCCCGCAATCATAAATTTCCTAAAGTGTAGGTCTGGCCAAGTCACTTCCCTACTCAATAAACTTCAGTGACTCCCTCTTACTACCAGAAGTAAACAAAATGCTCTGGTTGGCTTTCAAAGCTCTTCATAATCAAGACCTCTCCTCATTTTCCAGTCTCACCCTTTTCTCTTTGACATATATTCTGTGAGCCAGTAACACTGTCTTCCAGGTTGTGTCTCAAATAAGATATTCCATTTCTCTCTGGGAATTTCCTTTTACTGTTCTTGATGCCATCCATTGCTTTTCTGGTTTCCTTTTAGTCCCAAGAAAAATCTCATCTTCTACAGGAACTTTTCCCCAATTCCTCTTAATTCCAGGGTCTTTCTTCTGTGAATTATTTCCTGTTTATCCTGAAGAAATCTCATTTTGCATATATTTATTTATTTGTATGTTGATTCCTCCATTAAACTGCCAACTCCTTGAAGACTTCTTTTTGTATCCCCAGCACTTAGCAGTACCTGGAACTAACCTTGGACATTTAGTAGTTGTGTGACTCTGTGTGATCTCTTTCTACCTCAGGTTTTTTTTTTTCATTTGTATAATGGGGATAAATAATAGTGCCAATCTCCTAGGACTGCTTTGAGGGAAAAAACTAGATAATATTTTCAAAGGGCTTTGTAAACCTTAAAGAGCTATATTAAGATGATAATGATGAAGATGGTGATGATGAAGATCAGATTGAGGCAGAGATCTAACTAGGAATCATAGAATTTGTAATTGAAGGAATGGTAGGAATCAACCAGGCCATTTTACAGATGAGAAAACTGAGTTCCAGAAAGATTGCAGGAGGTCACACAGACGTAAGCAGCAGAGGAAGGATTTAAATTCAGGCAATTATCTTTGTCCCCGGCAATTCTCTCTGCCACTGGAGTTTCTACTAAAATGGCCACTGGGCTCTTCTTAACATCAGTTTTAAGGATGATAGGCTTTATTACTGGCTGACTTATTAGGAGCAAAGACAGTGACTAAAAGTAGTCACCTCCCTCTCTCCCCATTCCTCTCTGCACCAGCAGCAATTTGGACTTGTCTACTTATCTATTTCTATCCCTTGCTCACCTCCCACCCCACCTTCCCCCTCCACTTCCCCCCCATCATTCATTACAATCGGAGATAGAGAGAGGTAGGGAAACAAGACAGCTAAGACTCAAGAGCAGAAAACAGCTATTACTTTGGTCTTGGCTCACCTCCCATTCCTCTGGTCCCTGCTCTGCAAAAGTGGCACAGGCTGCTTTGGAAAGCAGTGGGCTCTTCTACACTGGGAGTCTTTCACAAATTGAACAATGGTCAGGAAGACTGGAGAAGGGTTGTGTGTGGTTGGGGGAGAAGGGACTGGATCGTTTTTGAGACCCCTTCTGACTCTGTGTTCTTGCAATGAACACATTTCCCTTGTCATTGCTGAGTTGTGTCCAATATCATGGGACCCCAAGGACTATGTTTTTGTTTTTGGAGTTTTCTTCGTGAAGATACTGGAATTGTTTGCTATGATCATAAGTTTAATAATAAATGGGATCTGAACTCAGGGCTTTGAACTGCAAATCCATTACTCTTTAGCATGGTCCTTTGCAGGGAAGCTGCTAGTTAGATTCAATTTTCTAATAATTAGAGCTATGCAAAAGTGGAAAGAGCAATCTGGAGTTCAGGAGCCTGGATGATCACTTTTGGAGTATAGTATAGGAGAAGTTCCTGAATGGGGTACTAGTTGGACAAGAAGACCTCTGTCCCCATTTTACAGATGAGAAACTGAGGCAAATAGGGATTAAATGCATTGCTCAGGGTCACACTGCTACTAAGCTTCTGAGGCATAAGTTGAACTAGGGGTTCCTGATTCTAAGCTCCATCCACTGTGCCATCAGGCTGCCCTACATTTCCCTGACCTGGTTTTTATCCCCCCTCTTTTATTCTCATGTTTGATTTCTTTCCCCCCTTTCTCCAGTCTGTGCCCATGAATGGGGATGATATCTCTATGATGGCACTCCAATAGCCCAGTCCTATAAAGACTGTATCCTTATGTAAAGGAACAGCATGGGACGAACAGACTTGTGCCTCAGGCCGGCTTCCCTCTCTGACACATGAGAAACTGGAAACGCTGACTCCATGATAAACATCCCAGGACATCCACTCTGCACACGAGCAGAAGTCCTACATGTGAGCTCCAAGACATGTTTGTGATAACTCACATTCATAAATCACTCTGTTGCACAACAATAACCACCACTTATATAGTGCGCTTTTTGGCTTACGAAATGATTTCTTCCCAACAATCCTATGGGATAGTGTATTATTTCCCCCATTTTTTAGATGTGGTAGCAGAGGTACAAAGACATTAAGTGACTTGTCCAGAATTGGTAATAAGTGGTCAAGTATTCTGATTCAAAGACAAGTGTTGTTTCATACCAAACTACCTTAAGTAATTCTCTCCCAATAACCCTGGAAGGAAGGGAAAGAGGGAGAGGCAGGGGAAGAGAGAGGGGGAAGAGGGGGGAAAGAGAGACAGAGGTAAAGAGAGAGACAAAGAAAAGGAGGGAAGGAGGAAGGGAGAGAGAAGAGGGGAAAGGGAAGGAGAGAGGGAGGGAGAGGAGAAAGAAGAGGACAGAGAGAGGGAAGAGGGGGAGAGAGAGAGAGACAGAGAGAGGGAAGGGGGAGAGAGATAGAGACAGAGAGAGACAAAGAAGGGAGGGAAGGGGGAAGGGAGAGAGAAGAGAGGAAAGGGAAGGAGAGAGGGAGAGGAGGAAGAAGAGGACAGAGAGAGGGAAGGGGGGAGAGAGAGATAGAGACAGAAAAAGGGAAGGGGGGAGAGAGAGAGGTAGAGACAGAGAGAGACAAAGAAAGGGAGGGAAGGAGGAAGGGAGAGAGAAGAGAGGAAAGGGGAGGAGAGAGGGAGGGAGAGGAGGAAGAAGAGAGACAGGGAGGGAAGGGGGAGAGAGAGAAACAGAGAGAGGGAAGGGGGGAGAGAGAGAGAGACAGAGAGAGACAAAGAAAGGGAGGGAAGGAGGGAGAGAGAAGAGGGGAAAGGGAAGGAGAGAGAAGAGAGGAAAGGGAAGGAGAGAGGGAGAGGAGGAAGAAGAGGACAGAGAGAGGGAAGGGGGGAGAGAGAGAGAGACAGAGAGAGACAAAGAAAGGGAGGGAAGGAGGGAGAGAGAAGAGAGAAAAGGGAAGGAGAGAGAAGAGAGGAAAGGGAAGGAGAGAGGGAGAGGAGGAAGAAGAGGACAGAGAGAGGGAAGGGGGGAGAGAGAGATAGAGGCAGAGAGAAGGAAGGGGGGAGAGAGAGAGAGGTAGAGACAGAGAGAGACAAAGAAAGGGAGGGAAGGAGGAAGGGAGAGAGAAGAGAGGAAAGGAAAGGAGAGAGGGAGGGAGAGGAGGAAGAAGAGAGACAGAGAGGGAAGGGGGGAGAGAGAGAGAGACAGAGAGAGACAAAGAAAGGGAGGGAAGGAGGGAGAGAGAAGAGGGGAAAGGGAAGGAGAGAGAAGAGAGGAAAGGGAAGGAGAGAGGGAGAGGAGGAAGAAGAGGACAGAGAGAGGGAAGGGGGGAGAGAGAGATAGAGGCAGAGAGAAGGAAGGGGGGAGAGAGAGAGAGGTAGAGACAGAGAGAGACAAAGAAAGGGAGGGAAGGAGGAAGGGAGAGAGAAGAGAGGAAAGGAAAGGAGAGAGGGAGGGAGAGGAGGAAGAAGAGAGACAGAGAGGGAAGGGGGGAGAGAGAGACAGAGAGAGGGAAGGGGAGGAGAGAGAGATAGAGACAGAAAGAGACAAAGAAAGGGAGGAAAGAAGTATTTTTAATACCTATTTTACAGAAGAGGAAAGCTGAGGTAGAAAGAGATCACACAGAGTCACACAACTACTAAATGTCCAACGTTAGTTCCAGGTACTGCTAAGTGCTGGGGATACAAAAAGAAGTCTTCAAGGAGTTGGCCAGATTTTTGCATATGCAAACTGAATGAGACCCCACAAGTGGTAAGAATAAGGCCTAGGAATAAATATTCCAACACATGAACACAAGATGATCATACCTGAAATGGTAAATTAAGTTTAATTAGTTTTTCCTCCTACCTAGTTAAAAGTTGAAACATTTTTTAAACAAAGGCCTTTTTCTTTCTGTGTTCATTTTGGAACACTTTTCCATATATTTTTCTGGGTTTTGTGGTAGTCATCCTTATTGTTTACATAATTGTAGCTAGTCTGTAGGTTGTTATTGTTATGATTTGGCTTCCTTCCTTCTTCATTTGCATATAACTTGTATATATTTAGTGTCATTATATGTACACATTGTTTTCTCCATAAAATGGAAGGTTGTTGGGGTATGGGGGTGAGAGGTAATTGTTTTTTTTTTTTTTTTTTTTTTTTTTTGGTTTCAATTTCCACAGCCTGGTGCAATGCCTGGCATGTAATAAGCACTAAACAAATGCTTGTTAAATGAGTGAATAAATGAATGCAAGCAAGACTTGTTTTGTAGTCAGAGGTCACAAACCAAACCACAGAGCCTGTAGTTCCCTCTTTCATTAAACTGAAAATCAGAGAGTGATCCATGAATTTCTATCTGCATAGGAGTGGTAGGAGACAACATGGTATAGTAGATAGAGCTGGACTGGATAATAAGAAAATTTGGATTAAAACACTGGCTCCGTTATCTGGGACAAGTCACTTTTCAGGGACATGGTAATTTAGAAATCTGAGGTGTGGCTATCCCTTGGTGGAGGGAGTTTTCTCACTTGGAAGGGGGAAGGGGAAATGTCAACTTAGAAAACTGACTGCATAAATGTGAGCCAGCATTAGAACTTCAGCCCACTGTGCAGAAGTAGAACTGAACCATGAAGGGATGAAAGAGGGCATTTCCTTTGCCGAAAGGAACTCATGGAAGAAATTAAGAAGAGAAGGACAAAAATGAGGTGGCCAAATTGGAGTCCAGGCCTCCGGGGAGGTCATTTACGGAGAGGTGACAGAAAGCCTCCATAAACACACGATCCATCTGGCAAACAGGCCGGTAGCCTGCGTTGGAGCCAGCCATCTGAAACAATCTCTGCGCCGGGGCTCGATCCTCAGGGTGGAAAAAAGAAGCAAAGAGCTCTGACTGGAAGACAGAGAAGACCCTGGCCAGTTCCAACATCTGCTTATTGTGTAACTGGTTATATTTAGGGGTAGATCACAATTTAGGTTTTTCTTCCAGTTTCATAACACTTAAAAAAATCTGGCTTGTCCTATTTTTTAAAAAAAATTTCTTTCCTTTTTTCTTGCATGAACTCACAGGTGATGTTGCAGTTCTTTCCATGGCAACACGCTAGGAAACTGAATGTGCTTTTCCGTAAGGCTTGAGCCTTGGAAGAACATAGTGGGGGGAAGGGAAAAGGAAAGACTGAAGAAAAGGAATTTTCTAAAACCCAATCTGAACTTTTCCCTGCTCCCAACTGATTGCATAGAGGCTTGGCTATCATAATAAGATGACCACATGGCCTAATCACTCACATGCAAGAAACTCACATGCAAAGAAACCGATATATCAAAGATATGTTGTTGATGAATCACCTTTTCCTATATATGCTCTCTGCAAACTGATCTTGCTAAAGCACAAGTCTGATCATGTCATGCTCCCTACTCAATCAAATGCTGTGGCTCCCTATTACTTCTAGGATCAAATATAAAAACCTTGTTTGGCTTTTTAAAAAGTCAGGGTGGTCTGTTCTTATTTTTCTAGTCTTTGAATATAATAATATGAATAATCTTTTCCATATTCTCTGCAATCCACTGGACTCCTTGTTCCTCCCTCAGGACACTCCATCTCCTGACTCCAGCCATTTTCACTGGCTCCCTCCCATCCCTGAAACTTCCTCATGGTTTCCTTTAGATCTTAGCTAGATACCACATTTTGCAAGGACTTTCTCAATTCTCCTTAATCTTTGTTGTTAATTGTTCAGGTGAATCTAATTCTGCATGACCCACTTTGGGGATCTTGGCAAAAATTCTGGTTTGTCATTTTGTTTTCCATTTCATTTTACAGATGAGGAAACTGAGTCACACTGGGTAAAGTGATTTGACCAGGATCATCCACCTAGTATGTGTATGAGTCTGAGAACTCGGGTCTTCCCGACTCCAGGCCTACCTGCCCTTAATTTTAGTACCTTCCCTCTGAGATAATCTTCAATTTATCTTGATTATATCTTGTTTGTATGTCAATTCCCTCATTAAACTGTGATCTTTTTTAGAATAGGGACGGGTTTTTTTGTCCTTTTTTTTTTTTTAATCCCAAAGACTTAGCATAGTGCCTGTCATAATTAGACACTTAATAAATGCTCGATTTCATCATAATCTCTTTGTTTCTCTCTCTCTGTTAAACAAAGACATGATACTTGGGCTTGAAGCCGAAACTGGCAATAAGAGATGGAACAGAGAAGCTATATCAAGGAGACCAAGGAAACTGAAGTAATAAATGTGCATATTTAAGATAGATGTGAACTTAAGAATCTCCAGAGTTTGCATTCTAGTTAAAATGGTCTTTTCACCACTCCTACCTCCACAATTCTTGTCTTGCTTTTATTCAGTAGACTGTGAACTACTATTATGGGGGAGTCAACAAGTACACATATAAGTATGCAGAAAATAAGTAAATACAAGGGTAGCAGCTGGATGATCATAAATAAATACAAGGGTAACAACTGGGTGGTCGTAAATAAATACAAGAGTAGCACTGGATGATTGGGAAATTTTCCTTATGAATGGAATGCTTTCTATTTTCAGTAAAAATTAGAGCTGCATTTTGAAAGAAGATAGACTTTATGAAAAAAGAGCATTTATTAAGTATCCACACTGTGTGCCAAGCACCATGCTAGGCACTGGGAATACAAATACCCTGAGGGAAATAAAACCTACCCACAGTGAGCTTCCAGTCTGATGGAATGCTTCCTTATGGTTTGGAAGTAATGTTAGTGGAAGTGCAAGCTCTGGAAGGTTCTATTAAGCTAGGAAAATTGTAAGCAACAACCCATCAACCAATTCACAAGCATCCCTTCTCAGACAGAGCTGGTCTCTAAGTTTGGAAAGCTTATGGCTGGAAGACAGCCTCTCAATGATTATTCTTTGTGGCTGTATCTGATAAGCTGTAAGAATTCATGGACACAGGGTACAGGAGGGAGTCGAACAAAGAGGACTAAGGGAGGAAGGGGTTACAAAACAGCTAGCACAATACCCTGCACAAAATAGGTAGTGTACTTAATGAATGTTTGTTGAATTTAATATGTAAACTCTTTTTAAAGTACAAAGTGTGATATCAGGGTTGGAGTACTATTCTCATTATTTTTATATTGTTGCTTGGCAACTGCCATGATTAATTATAAGGAGGGTCCTTGGATAGGAAAATAAAGACCCTAAACTAAATGTGGATCCAGCCTCCCTTCATTTGCTAAAACTGTCATCTTCTCCAGGCAAAATGTACATTTGTTTCTTTCCTTTGGGGAAGGCTTCTTGGGTTTCTTTTATTCCTTCATCAATTATTCATCTAATATTTCTTGAGCCCTTACCAGCACTTTGGCAGCTAGATGGCACAAATACATAGAGTTCTGGACCTGGAGTCAGGAAGACCTGAATTCAAATCAGGCCTCAGGCACTTTCTAGTTGTGTGATCCTGGGCAAGTCACTTGACCCTGTTTACCTCAGTTTCCTCTGTCTCCTTCCTGGAGAAGGAAATCTTTGCTAAGAAACCCCAAATGGCGTGATGAAGAGCCAGACACTACTGAAAAGGGTGAACTACAACAATAACGGGTATGCATGCATATGTGTATATATACATAGATACACACATACATACATTGTATGTATATGTGTGTGCATATGTACATATGTGTGTATACACACATATAAACACATACACAATGTGGTTGTATATATATGTGTGTGTATACACACTCTATTATTCCAGAAAATCTGTGACTTAACAATAAGGCTATCCCATTCATAGGAACAGATTCCAAGCTGCCTGTGCTTGCCCATCCTGTGTGACTCTGTATTCCCATAAACCTGTACTGAGAAGTTTTGCAATATGCTGAGGAGAGGGGAATGCTTCCTCACACACGGACTACCTCAATGATTAGTTCTTCTCATTACATGACCAGAGAATTTTTTTCCTATTCATATATTTCTCATGCATGGAAACCTATGTGCAGGAATTTTGTGCTTGGCTAAGTGACTTCAAATATATTCTCAGCTGAACAGAAATGAGTAGGAAAAGAGAAGTTCACCTCAGCCCGCCATCTTGGTAGCTTCCTAAAGTAACTACCTATTTTTGTTATCTAGGTAACTGGGTTCTGTTGTTTCTTCACTTCTAAAGGGCTGCAATGCTTTCAGTTTCCCTTGAAATTCAGCATCCTACAGCAAAGCAGCTCGTTACGGCTTTCAGATACACATGTGTGTTTGTGTCTCACATGTGTACACACATGTGATATAGACATACACCACATGTGTGTCATGTGCCACAAACACAAAGGGAGAGGAGACAGAGATGGTGAGAGGTGTTGCCCTCTCAGCCCAGAGCCTCAAAAAGTACATCTAGGTAAAAAGGAAATCAGAAGAGCCTCTCAAAACAGCATTGAAGTAGAGGGGGGATAAAGCAAGGGACATGATTAGAGCTTTCCCAAGATGCAATGCAACTTTCTTCAGGTTCCAAAGGGGAGGGACACCTCTTCACCCGGTTGTCTGTATTCCACTTTAATCCTTGAATGGTTCAAAAGCACAGGGGCTGCTGATACACAGCACCAGGTCAACCTTGCCCAGCAGGTGATATAGTGATAAATCAATCACAATTCTCCTTGTTCTCCTGCCATCCTTCTCTTTCTGGAGTCTTGCTGGGAAGGAGTAAAATGGGGACAAAGTAGAGATGAAAGGGACTGTAATCTCTATAATAGGGCTGGGTAGACACGTTAAAAGAGAATGAAAAGCAAAGAGCGGCCCATTTGCACTTCAAGGCTGGCATTCTGAAATGGGTTCAGGTGAAGAAGTTTGCCCTCCGTTCCAAGGCCAGGATGTGCAAATTCTCCAGCATGGGTTTGGGTACCCACGTGGCTCACATCACCCACGTGGTGCAGGACACGGGGTGCTTAGGACGGAAGGGTATAATGAACCACTTAGGCAGGGGCCCAAGAAGAAACTCAGATGCAGAAAGAACATCAGTCTCAGAGAACATGGCTTGCTTTCTTTCCTAATGCATTTTTGAGGAATGACAGACCACTTGACTAGCTAGAGCAAAACACACCACAGACTCCAGCTGCTCTCCCAAGCAATTCTTCATTACAGTTAACTGGAAGTGAGGTGACACAGTGGGTTGAACTTGAAATCAGGGAATCAAGGGTTCAAATTCTGCTTCAGATATTAGCTGAATGACTCTGGGCAAGTCACCTGTAATCTTTTTCTATTTCTTGTTTGTAAAATCACACAGTTGGAACTGAATGCCTCCAAAGTTCCTTTCAAAAGGATCAAGCTCCCTTTCGAAGATTTAGATCTTTGATCTTATGGAAGTAAGAATAGGAAAGAGGTACGTTCAGGTTTGATGTCAGGAAAAACTCGTTATCAATTAGTGCCATCCAACAGGCACTGGAGACTGGGAGGGGGAGCAGGCAGCCATCTTCAATCAATCATAAGATCTACTTATGAGCTGTCTATCTAGGGAAGGAGGGAGCTCCTCCCTACTTCAACAGAGGCCAGATGGCCACTCATTGGGTATGTTTTTTCGGTAGGGATTGCACTAGATGGTCTCTGAGGTCCCTTGCAGTTCTGAGATCCTGTAATTCTATGAAGATTGTTCTTAATGAAATACTAATGAAATTATAACTGCTTAAAATTAGATATCAAGAGTAAATTATTAATTTACACCAGAAACCAAAGCATAAGAATGTGTCATACTACAAAGCTTGGATGGGAGAAATGGAAACAGCTTTTGGGCAAACAATTGTTTAAAAGACAAGAAACAAAGAGTAGCAGTAAAATACAACATACTCATTTATAAATGTCAAGGTGTTAATTGTATGCTTTGGGATCAGTCTTGGCACAGGTATTAGATAATATTTTCATAAATGTTCTGGAAGGAATATACAGTGAATATACACATAATAAAGTAAATTCTTCAAGCTTGAAGTTCTTCTGGGCTGTGAGATCATATCCTGATGAGTATTAATTAGAAAAAGCAGTGTTAAATGGGCTAAAAAAGTGGTAGGTGAGCTCCAGTGGCATCAAGTATAAAGTAATGTGCCCAAGGAGAAGTATCTTGCTTCTGTTTTATAAGATGAAAGCCTCTGCGCCATGAATGATGACTCAGGAAGGGATCGAGGTGGACTGTAGAGAGCACTGAACTGGGAAGTCATAAGGCTTGGGTTTTCATCTCAATCGCCATCTGTGTGACTCTAGGTAAGTCATTTCATTTCCTCGAAGGTTCATTTTCTTCCCGGCCAAAATAAAAGGGAGAAGGTTTCCTCGTGGGTGAAATAAAGACATATTTTGGTTAGAATCGGAGAAGAATAACCAAGATGGTGAGTGGTCTCAAATCCATGCCACAAGAAATTGGAGACATAGCAAGCTCTTGGCAGCCATCTTCAATCAATCATAGTATCACAGAGATTTATCAGAGGTCATACCAAGTTCAGCTCCCTCATTTTACAAATGAAAAAATTGAGGTCTGAAAACAAGAATTATTTGCCTAGGATCACAGAACTAGCAAAGATAAAAGATGGGATTTAATCCTAGGTTTTCAATTACAATGGTATCATTTTATTGACTACACCACACTGTCTTGTGAAATGCCTACTATGTGCTAAGTTCAGGAGACAAAAATTAAACAATTGCTATACTCAAAGAGCTTTCATTCTAAAGAGAAAAAATGATAAGTGGGAAAGATAACAAGCATTCACTGACTACAAATTACGGCCTACGCATGATACTAAGTACTTTACAAATATCATCCTGAGTTGAAGTGGGATTAGATTTATTCTTCTCAGCCCAACTCCAAGCAGTGAATGAATGGAACCTTTTCCTTTGACTTGCAGGTGAGACTTCCCATAGGTGCTGACTCCCACATTAGAATATGCATTCCCTGGAAATTGGAGCTCTATTTGGTCTATTCCTATCCCTAGTGCTTAGCACATAGTAAGCACTTAATAAATGCTGTATTTGCTCATCAGAGGTGTGGTATAAGAGATTACTGTACTAGTGGATTGGCTTAAATAGTCTCTTAATCATACAGGTTCAATTCAATTCAACAAACTTTTATTAAGTACTTACTATATATTACACACTGCGCTAAGCCATAGTCCCTTTCGTTTATAAGATTCTATGACTTGATTTTTAGGTTGCTTGTAGCTCCAAGGTTTCATGAATCTAATAGTCATCCTAAGGAAGGGGAGATGGTCAGTGGCTCATGAATAGGATGGAGAGGTCAGGACACTCCTACTTGAAGGAGAGGTAATTTAATGTACCTGACCTTAGGAGGATCTGAATTTAAATCTGGCTTCTGCCACTTGCCATGTGTGTGACTGGTAGTAAGTCACTCTCAACCTCTGTGAATCTCAGTCCATTTCTCTATAAAACGGGGACACTAGCATATCTCACCGAGCTGTGGTGAGGATATCAAATGACACAATGTATAGCTGTGGTCCAGGGCAAGTCACTAATTTCTGTTTTAATCTACTGGAGAAAGAAATGGCAAATTGCTTCTGTATCTTCACCAAGAAAACCCCATGGATCCCCTATGGTCCACGAGCTTATGAAGAGTTGGATATGATAAAATGAGTGAACAACAATGTAGCAATCTCTTAAGATAGAAAAACTACCACAAAAAGTCTTCTGGGACTACTTGTCAGTTAATGAACAAGTATTTATTAAGCACCTACTATATACTAGGCTTTATGCTAAGTACTGGGGATACAATGAAAGTCAAAAACATCATCTCTGGTCTCATAAAGGGGCATATGCTCCCATGGAGGAACGAATTTTTTTTTTTTCATGCCCAAAACTGGAATTCATGCATTCAGATAGATAAGAGCAATCTGCCTCCAGCATTTCATTTGAGCAATTGGAGAGGTTTATTAGTCAAAAGAGAGGTTTATTAGTGAAAAGAGAGGCCCATTGCCTAGGGAAAAAAAATCTGCTTTAATGTTTAATTAGTAAGTTTTGATAAGAGGGCAAATCCACCAACCAGCCAGTTGCCCAATTGCGAGATTGAAAGAATAGCGAGGATTCTGCTGGGGCAGCAGCATGTAACAGGCCCAAAGTGATCCACAAACTAGGCCATGGCCTGAATGGGTGCCTTGAATCACTGCTGACACTTAGGCCGGGGCACTGCGCTGAGGGAGCTTTTGCCTCCAGTCTGAGTTCACAGTGCACTCCTCCTCAGTGCCCCTTCCTAACAGGGAACCTGTTTCTGGAAGAATAGATGGGCCTCCAGGGCCTTGGGCAGGAAGATGGAACTAAGAGCAGTGAGCCATTAGGGAGAGAAGATGCCTCAGGGGCTAACCCCAGGCTCTGCAAAGGCCTGCAGAGGCAACATTTTATTTTTAAAAATGACCTTTGTTAGCGCTTTAAGATGTGAAAACCCCTTTACCACAGGCATTTCCTCATTTGGACACCACACTGTCATCCCCATTTAATTGTTTAGAAGTCAGGTCACTTGCTCAGAGTCAAACAGTAAATGTCAGAGGTAGGATTTGAACATAGCCCATTGCCTGGCACAGAGTAAAAGCTTAATTAAAAAGGGCTTATTAACTGATTTAACTCACTGTACAGACAAAGACAGCTCCCTTAAATAATGTCTATCTGGAGCTGACTGACCTTTTTCTTTCTTCCTCCCTTCTTCCCTCTTCCTTCCTTTCATCCCTCTGTCCATCCTCCTCCTTTCCTTCCATTATTTTCTATTTCCCTCCTTTCCATCTCTCTTCCCCACTGGGGAGTGTGTGAAAAGCATTATAATCATGTGCCCCACTGCCACTGAGTTACTAGTGTGGTTTTTGTATGCATGTGGAGTATAGCTTTTTTTCTCTTCATAGACTAACACCAACCAGAACCACGAACACTTTCAGATTCTCTCTCAGCTTTCCTGGGGACATAAGCGCTAAAGTATTATTTATTAGGATTGAACATAAGATAGCCCAATTCCTCCATCTTCTTGTAAAGGACACTGAACTGGGAGGGAGCAGAGATCTGGGCTGATACACAGTAGTTATGGGGCCTTAGAAAGATGGGTTCATTTCTTGGGTCCCAGTTTTCTCATCTGTAATATAAGATCAGTAATACTTGCACTGCCTCCATCGGGGAATTGTTGGAAAGAAACATTCTGGTAAAACTGTAAAGAAATACAGAAATGTGATGGGTGATAGGTCGAGCAAGAACACAGATGCTGCAAACCTTTAAAATTTACTAGCTGATAATAATTTTTGTCCCTGCCAATAACATGATGGGGTCCTCAGTTAATGATCTGTTTCAATGGAAAGAGTTATGGATTTGCAGTCATCAGACTTCAGCTCAAATCCTGACTGCCACTTACTACAAGAGTGACCTTTGGCAAATCAATTAATTTCTTTTTCTTTTCTTTTTTTTTTGAGGCAATTGGGGGTCAGTGACTTGTCCTGGCTTACACAGCTAGGAAGTGTTAAGTATCTGAGGTCAGCTTTGAACTCAGATCCTCCTGAATTGAGGACCATTACTCTATCCACATGCCATCCAGCTGCCCCCAAATCAATTAATTTCTGAGGGCTTCAGTTTTCTTTTCCCATAAAATGTAGGCATTGGATTAAATGGCTTCAGTAGAACCTTCCATCTCCAAAGCTATGATCCTATGTTTGATTCTGTAATTTTGAATCCTAGCTTGGCCTTTTGTTGGTCTCTAGCTTGGTTTCCTATGGGTCTATAGCCCCGGTACACTTTCCTACTTGTTCTTCCACACACCCACACATAACACATACTTGCTCCCAGCTCCATGACTTTTCATTGGCTGTCCCTATATGGCTGGAATGTATGATCTTCTCAAGTCCACCCCCAGGCTTCCATGAACTCAAATCCCACCTTCTGTAGGATATCCTTTCCCTTCCTCTAAGATTACTTCCTATTTTATCTACCTATCAATTAATCTATCATCCATCTATCCATCCATTGATTTATCCATCAGTCTATCCATCCATCTATCAATCTACCTATCCATTCAACTATCTATCCACCTATTCACACACACACACACACACACACACACACACACACACACACACAATGTATATATGTGGGTCAGCTAGATATTGCAGTGGATAGAATTCTGAGTCTGAAGTCAGGAGAACTTGAGTTCAAATTCAGTCTCAGATATTAACTAACTGTGTGACTCTGCTTCTGTTTCCCTATAAAATGAGAAGGAAATGACAAATCAAAAAATTTTGGTTTTCTTTGCTAAGAAAACCCCAAAAGGGTCATGAAGAGTTGGATATGACAAAACAAAAAAGTATGTATGTTATTTGTTATGTATGTGGTTATTTGCATGTCATTTCCCCTCAAAAAGTGGGGAGTCCTTGAAGACAGGAACTGCTTTTTTTAAAACTTGTCTGTATCCATAGTGCTTAGCATGGTACCCTGCCATATAGTAAGTGCTTAATAAATGTTTGCTGTTATTGTGCGATGTTGGGTAAATCACTTTATGTGTCTGAGTCTCAGTTTCCTCATCTGTAAAATGAGAACTAGAGAACTTGGATTCACTTCAGTCCTATGATTTTATGTGGTTATTATTTTTATATCATATAACCTGGAGATATATAAAATCATGGACTTGGAACTATTCAAAACATATATGTATGTGTACATACAGACATATACACCTTATATAGATATACTATATACATGTGTATAAATGTGTGTAAGTATGCATATATGGGTCTATCCATTTCCTATCTCCTTCCCATGCAGCATTTAGGATAGAGGGCTGATGAATATTTGTTGAGACTGCTGTAGACTTTGGACTCCCTCCCCCTACTCCCCCAAGCACATGCCTGTTCTTCCAGCTGAAAGGTTTTGCTCTCACCTAGACTGTCTTGCACAAGATGCCATTAGTGCCGTGTGGTGAGGGGCCGTCTATGAAAGGCTGAGCACGTTTGTTTGCCTAAGCCTGAAGCCTGGGGCCTCCAAGGCCTGGTGGACATGTCAGATTCTATTCCCTGCCTCTCTCCAAAAGATAATGTCTGAAGGACTCCCCCAGATTGCACCTGTCGTTTCTCTGCCAGGATTGACGCCAGCGTCTACCTCAGACTGTGTGCTTACAACAAGCACTTAAAAACCAAAAATAAAATCCAAAATATTTTTAACTTACTCAGTTTCTGAAGGGTTAAAGTTGTTGCAAATGGTATTCATAAGGCTTGAACTGTCATTCAAATCATAACTGGGAATTATGAATCAGTCTTGGAGGTAGTTGAAAAAAAAGTTCAAACCAGGAGAAAAATACACATACAGACACATGCACACACACATTTATTCCCTGACAATTAGTAGTCAAGTCTACAAGCATCTATTAAGCACTTTCTATGTGCAGGCATTGTAATAGGATATAAAGATAGGCAAAAAATCTGGCCTCAGAACAATTTCTAATAAGGGAGACAATAATGCAAAAATGATATACAGATAAAATATATATACAGGATTTACAAGGTTTATACAGGGCTTATAGTTAACTCAACTATAAAATGTGGATGATAATAGCACTTACTTCCCAATTATGAGGATCAAATGAAAAAACTTATCAAGTCTTTTTAAACTTTAAAGTGCTATATAAACGTTAGCTGGTATTATTACTATTGTATTTAACATGATGCTAGGCTATGAGATTCAAAAGTAGAAGCTGTGATCCTAAGGCTTCACAGAATTTATATGAAAGAGACACTGAAACAATTCAATTAATACCAATAATGATAATAACAACAGCTAACAGGGGCCTGAAATACATGCAAGGCACTGTGGCAAGTGCTTTACAAATATTATCTCATTTGATCCTTATGACAATCCTGGGAGGTGAGTGTTATTATTATTATACCCACTTTACATTTTAACAAGAGGAGAAACCTGCCTAGAGAAACAAAGCTAATAAGTGTCTGAGGCCGGATTTGAATCTAAGGGTTTCTTGACTCCAGGCCTGGCACTTTAATCACAGTACTACCCAACTGTCCTTTATGATATAGTTATATAATATAACATCAAGCTAAATGGCATGGTCCTAGCAATTAGAAATAAGGTATGAGTGAAGAATTAGTTGTGCAAGAAAGAAAGTAAATGAAAAGGAAATGTATTGGTTTTGTAATCAAAGGGCTTTATGGTTTCATCAGGTTCTAGAACTCAGATCTTCAGTAAATGATTGTAATAAATAATAATGAGGATAGGTAGGTATTTATACAGTTCTTTTAGAAAGCTCTTTCCATGAATTATTTTATCTTATATTCTTGTTGTTGGTCCGTTGTTTTTGAACAGGACCAATGACATCTCAGTGATGTCTTGACTTGTGTGTGAACTGGATTTAAGTGAGACAGCTCTACAAAGTCATCAGTTTCACTCTATTCCAATATCAAAGTCCACAGGTAAGACAAAACGGGATGTTCAGGATGCACTGGATGATCTTGGGGTCTATCCAACCTCTACAGAACCTGCTTCAGCTGCCTTTGTGGATCTCCCAATTACAATTGGGGGAATCTTCACATGCTTGGGGTAGACACTCCCCAACTTACCAACAGGATTGAGGCCTGTCCATCACCCTCAACCTGATTTATCCTGTCTGCTGGTATGGCTTTACTGTGGTGTATTCATTGCACATACTTTGAGAAGCCACAAGTGAAAATATGAAGAAAGTGCTATTATTATAACACTTGTTTTACAAATGTGATAACTAAATCTGTGACTTGACTAGGGCCACACAGCTAGTAAGTAAATATCTGGGGCAGGATTTGAGTTCAGGTCTATCTTCTGAGAAAATACTAGAATCTCAACATTCTAGAGCTAGAAGGAATCTCAGGAAGTACCAAGTCTAATTTATTGGCTCTGTTATTATTTTTCTTCAGAATGAAAAAAAAATGTTAGTTGACCTTTGGGGGGGGAGTTATCCAGTTATAGGATCATTCATCATAGAACTAGAGACTCACTGTGCTGGGGACCCAACTGGAACTGACCAGTAGGGTAACATAGTGTGCTCGATTTTGCTCTTCCTCTTCTCTCTCTCCCTTCCTCTTTTTCTCCCTCCCCTTCCCTCCCTCCTTCTTCCTCTTCCACCCTTTCTCTGTCTGCCTCTCTATCTCCTCCCCTCTCTCCCCCTTTCTTTGTTTCCCTTCCCTTCCCTTCTTTTTGTCCACATAGGGTGTCATAACCTTATCTGAAAGTGTTCTGCTCAAAGGAATGTAAATTTTGATTGCTGAAATCTTACTAGTCTTAATCACTTAATGGGATGTTGCCTCAGTCAAAATGAGACCAGTGAAAGACCCTAACTTAAAAAGGCCAAGGTCTCCCACAGCATCCAGGGCCATCTCCTGTTGTCCTGATCTATCTCTGGCCACTGGACCCAAAGGGCTCTGGAGGAGAAAGTGAGGCAGGTGAGCTTGCCCAGCCCTCCCTCACTGAAGCTTTATTAACTTGTATGTGATGGCGTCACCTCCCTCATGCCATGGCCCACTTCAAGAACGAAGGAAAAGAACAGAGCTAGAAGGGACTGCAGCTTCCATTTGTTGATTGATTAATCATTTTTTTTTTCTGTTTTACCTCACCTCTTTCTGGAAATGTGATGGATCAATCAAGGACCAAGGTCTGAAGAACCAGGTTCAAATCTGGACTCAACCTTTATGAGCTGGGCTTCTTCTGTAAAGCACAGGAAGACTAATTGGTCCTTGAAGTCTCTTCCAGCTCTGGAGCTATGATCTCAGAATTAAGACCTCATTTTTGTTAAATTTCATTCAGGTTGTATACATAAGTCCTGGCAGGCTCCACAAATGGAGAGTTTTTGAGTACATGGCCTGACAATGAACTGCATTTGACTCTTGACTAGTTGCCTAATATTGACTACTGACTAGTTAAGTCACTTATTGTTTATATTTTGTTATCCTGCCAGAAGAATGGAAGCTTCTTGAGATCAAGCACTTTTCCTTTTTTGGTCTATGAATCTCCAGTTCTCAGTAAGGTACCTTGGAAGACAAGTATTTAATCTTTGTTGGACTGAATTGGAATGCATTTTAAAAATGATCCAATTTAAATATAGTTTTATTTTCATGACATGCAAAATTAGTAGCAACTTTCACAGGCCAGACTTTTTGGAGTTTTTTAGTTATATGGGAAGGATTTTAATTACAAAATCAAAATTCACTGATTTTTCTGGAAGGGAAGAAATAAAAAATAATATTTTTTAAAAGTTATATTAATCCAATAATCTTCTTAGGGTCACACGAGGTTTTAGCTGCCCCAGAAATCAGATGAGTCTCACAAATTTGACTAAGAACAGTATAACAAAGGTTTAAAATATTTTAATATTTTAATTTTTAAAAATTAAAATATTTTCCCTCAATTTTTTTCTCATTTGCTCCCTTTATCCTTGTTTTTCTCCATTCTTTTTTTAAAGGAAGAATATTTCTATCACTACTAATTCCTGAGGTATATGTGTATCCATGGCATAAATGGTCACCAATGTGAAGCATTAACAATAGTCCTTTGGTCTTTGGAGAAGTATCCAGTGTTTAAATAAGGGAGGGGAATATTCCCCTCCCCACCCCGAGTTACTTTTTAGGAAGAATAAAAGAGAGTATAGCAATATTTCACTTTTCCAGAGGTTAATTAATTATAAAGACAACATAATTATAGGATTTCATCTAATTCAATTTTCTTATTTCACTGATAGGGAAACCAAGGCCCAGATGGGTGATGAAATTGCCCATCACTCCATAGTGGAAGAGGCAAGAGCCAAACTCAGGCACTTGAGTATTTTCCACCATATTGTGCCACCTGAAAATGAGGAAACTGAGGTCTAGAGAAGAAGATGCTTTTCTCAAGGTTGTACAGATGGTAAAGAGAAGAGCTTGGATTTGAAGTCAGGTTGTCTGCCTCAAAAACCTGGCTCTGCTTTGACTTAAATCGTCTTGATGGTGGCTCTGCCATGAACTAGATGTGCTCTTGGGTGAGTGCAGAGTAAACATTTCTAGGTCTCATTTCCTTATCTGTAAGATATTGGGGTTTGATTGCATGCCATCTAAACTCTAAATTCAGTGTTCCCAGGAAGAGCTGACCAGGCAGCAGATTGATATAGGATAACTCCATGATGGGTTCTAAGAAATCCTGTTTCTATTGTTTCAGTTTTAGCTCTTTCTTTTCCTTCTTTCCTCCTCTTGCCTACTCATTCTACCAGAGATCCCTTTCAACACACACACACACACACACACACACACACACACACACACACACACTCACACACACACACACACACACACACACACACACACACACTCACACACACACACACACACACACACACACACACACACACACACACACACACGAGTAATTACTGGAAGGTATATAGAAGACCTGAAAGGGAACAGTGTGACATATAAGTATGATGAGGAAAGATGTCACAAAATTTTGAGGTCAGACAAGAAGAAATTTGATTTTTATACTATAGATAGTAAAAAGCTGTTGAAGAATTTTTAACAGAAGAGGGAATGCCATGATCTGATCTATATATAAGGAAGCTAAGTCTGTTGGCAAATATGAAGGATGGTGGTGAGATGCAGATGGGAGTTTGGAAGAGAAGAGGATGAGGTGAGGAATAATGGAAGCAAAAAGACTCCTATTATATTGGTTCAGATGAACAGTAATGCACTCAAGCTCATGGACTTTATTCACAAGAGAGTTCTTTAAAAGAAGGCTTCTTAAATTGTTTCTACTTGTGACCCCTTTTTGCCTGAGAAATTTTTATGTAACCTCAGGTATATAGGTATATAAATCAAACTTACTGATAATAAATCATAATTTTGCAATTCTCACATTGTTACATGACCCCATAAGGAGTCATGATCCATAGTTTAGGAAGTTTTGCTTTAAATCCTTATTACTTAGAGCCTATCTATTTTTATTTTAGACACATTTCTGGCAAGTTTGTTTTTCTGACTTCTCACCTCATAGGAGTCAAAATTCCAGGCTCAATAGTGAGGGAAATACTAAACAGGACCACTTTTTGTCTGTATATAAAGAACAATCTAGATACATACATATTTATTTATTTTTGTATGCTTATTTCTATAAAAGGGGCAGTATAGCACAGTAGGTAAAGAGACAGCTTTGGAGTGTGGAAGATTCATGATTAAGTAATTCTAAAAGACCCTGGAAAAGTCACAATCCCTTACTGCTCCAGACAACTCTGGATATCTGGATATCTATAATCTGAATTATAGGCTATAAAATTATAGGTTATATTCCATACCAGGAGTTTTGAATACTAATGACACACCACCTATCAATCTCCTTTCTCTAAAAAAAAAAGTCTCCAATTTTAGACCGCATCTAAGAGTGAAGTCCCTATTATTAAAATCCCCTGTATCTCTTCCAGGATGTGTAACATCGTGCTTTGCACAAAGTAGGATTTTAACATGTGGTTGTTGAATGAATGGATGGTTGGCAAACACATCTGTCTCTTCTGCCCTGGAGGCACCCCACCTGAGCCTGGACCAGCTGATTCACTGGTGTCTGATGACTTGAGATTGGAGTCACTTACCAAGCTAAGTTATTCACAGATTCTCATCTGAGATAGTGTTCTGAAACCTCACCTTTATCCAACAATATAGAGGAAGTAAATAAGTCCAGAGTGCAAGGAAGAGAAAGGTGCTGGTTGTTTCAGGAGATAGAAAAAACAAGCCAAAAGAAAACCAGTAAAAGAACTCAGAAGAGTTGGTCTAGAACCAGAAAAGCCCTCAGAAGTTATCAATTCCCATCCTCTGCTTTTAAAGATGAGGAAACCTAGAGAAGGAAAGTGATGTGCCTAACATCCATAGGACTGTTTATAGCCAAATTGTGAACCCAGGACATCTGACTCCAGTCTTCTTACAGACTCTGTGACCCAATGACAGATCGCTTAGCTGTTTCTCTAACGTGACACTCCATCTCTGAATCTGAGTGTTTTCTCTAGTTGTTCCATCACTAGAAATCTGTCCTTTGTCATCTCCACCTTGTGAAATCCTTCAAGCACCAGATAAAATCCTACCTTCTATGGAAGATTCCCCCCCCATCCCTACCCAATTCTTCTTAATTTTAGTACCTCCTCAATTTATCCTGTATCTTATTTGTCTTATTTATTTTCAAGTAGCTTATTTGTACTTAGATGCCTGAATGTTGTATCTCCTCAGACTGTCAACTCTCTGAGGGCAGAAAATATTTTTTTGGCTTTTCTTTATCTCCCCAGAACTTAATACAGTGTTGGAATACAATATGTTTAAAATAAATATTTACTGGATAACTAAGGAAGAGTGAAAAGTAATGGATGACAATGAGGTTGGGGGAAAAGTTTACTGGGTGGTAATACCTTAACAGAAACAAGGGCTTTTGAATAGGGGGCAGGTTTAGGGGTAAAAACAACAAATTCTATTCTGGATACAATGAGTTTGAAATGTTCAGGTAAAGATAGTAACAAGTGACCTGTGAGTAGAATCTAAGAGATTAGTTCGTTATATATTAAACTTGGGAGTTATCTGTGCAGAGAAACAAACATTATCTCCAATCAATTAAATTTCCTAAGTATTTATTAAGTGCCTACTATGTGATGCACTGTACTAGGTGTTAAGAGATAAAAAGACAAAAATGAAACGTTCTGTTTCTAATCTTATATTCACCAGGAGGAATATAACAAGAACACAGATGAGTAGACATCAAGTGTTCACAAGATGAATGAAAAGTAGGGTCAGGAAGAAGGTAAGTGACATGGAAAGATTCAGGGAGGGCACTGCATAGGAGATGGCAACTGATGTGTGTCCTGAATAAATCTAGGGATTCTAACAACTGGAGGAGGAGGAGGAGGAAGATGCATTTTAGACACTGAGGATCACTCCTGGAAAGTTATGGAGTCAAGGGATAGAATGTGTACAAACAACAGCCAGCGAAAGTGTTTGGCTAGAATGTAAGGGGCAAAAAGGGAGATAATATGATAGGAAAAAGCCAGATTATAGAGAGCTTTAAATTGCAATCAGAGGACCATGTACTTTATTCTCAAGGCAAGAACCAATGGAAATTATTGAGCAGGGGAATGAGTGTTTTAAGAATAGACTTTAAGAAGATCAATTTGGCAGCGTCTGGAAGAGAGACTGTAAGAAACAAGACCTGTTAACAAGCCTTCTCATTTGAACCTCAGGACAATCCTTTGTGGTTGGAAAGGTATTTTTATCTCTGCTTTACAAATGAAGAAACTGAGGTCCAGACAAATTAAGTGATTTATTTACTGAAGGAATTTTGGGCAGGATGAAAGCACTGGTCCTTTGTTTCTTAGCCAAGTGTTGCCGATCCTAAAGTTAGTGAGCTTAAGGGATTATAAGATTTTGAGTTTAAGAAACTTTTGACATCATATACTCCTACCTGATTATTTTTATGCTGAGGAAACTGAGGCTGGGGACATTAAATGACTTGCCTAAGGAGGCAGAAGGCACTAGAAACCAGGCTTTTTTTCTACCATGCCAATCATAAAGTTAAAAAAACACAAAAACAAACATTTTGAAGGGTCTTTTGTTGCAACTAACAGAGACATAAGTGGCCTAATGGACAGAACCTTGGATCTGGAATTATAAAGCGCTGGGTTCAAATTTGACCTCAGACACTTACTAGCTATGTGAGTCTGAGCAAACTTTTGTCTTTCTTCCTTTCCTCAACTGTAAAATGGGAATAATAATAGCACTTTTATCTTCCAGGGTGGTTGTAAAGATCAAGTGAGAGAATATTTGTAAAGAACTTAGCATATTACCTGGGTATATTGCAGGTTCCTAATATTAAATTCTAATTACTTCTCCCTCTCAAGCCCACAAAAAAATTCCTTCTCTGGGTGGCTGGACATGGCAACATTGGGGAGAAGCTAGTGGGAAAAACTGAGCTGGAAGGTCCTCCCTTTCTGAGCTTACTAATAGCTTGGGAAAGATCAATGGCTAAGAAACAAACCGGGGCCTGAATGGATCAATTAAAGATGAAAGGTAAACCTTGAACGCTCTGTAACACTACATGCACAGCAATCAGAAGAAGCTAACTAGAAATTCTCAGACAAGACACTATAAGGAAGAAGTTTTGGTCTGTTAGGCGACAGCAGATGTTCATAATAATAATAATAATCCTTGGGGTGGCTTCTGACCCAGAACCGTAAAGCACTTGCTATTCACTAACCCTTCACTCTTTATGGGAAGTAGCAGGGAAGGCAGGACTCACAGGCCTAACGTGCACCATCACTGCGAATGGAAACATTTGAACCTGAAGAGCTGCAAACTGGAGGCACCGGATGGTGCAATGGAGAAAATGTTGGGTCTGAAGTCAGGCAGACCTGAGTTCCAATTTGATCTCAGGGTTCTAATAGTCTGTGTGTTCTTAAGCAAGTCATTTCTATTTCCTCACTGTAAAATGGGTATGAGAATAATAAACCCTATTTCATACTTTATACACACATTTTACAAATTTTAGTCCATTTGGTTCCCCACAACAGGATTGTGAATGAAATGAAATTTGTAAAATGCATTATAGAACAATGCCTAGAACAAATGCTGTTTTACAGAAATGTTTATTCCCTGCCCCCCAATTAAAAACAAATCTAAAAAGTAAAACCAAATACTAGCTCATTCATTTGGTCATTCATACAGTTTATCTATTCTTAATTCATTGATCATTAATTATTTCATCATTTTATAAGCACTTATTGTGGGCAAAACACTATTCCAAGTTCTGGGGAGATATAGAAATGCCAGAATTTCACTCATATAGACTATTCATAGTCTATGTTCAGGACAATTCGAAATGGATCCTCATTTTTCAATCTCTTAGTTTGAGAACCTTAATTTTGGGGTAAAAATACCCAGAGTTAGAAATTAATATTTATTTTAGGAATATGGGGTAAGTAGAGGTACATTTTCTCACCTAGAATTAGATGAATAAAACATTATATGGGCAAAACCCATTATTTCCCCTACTGTATAATACAGTAATCTCCATATTGTAAGTGCTTAAAGGATAACAGATGAAAAATTTCAAGGTTTTTAAATGGCTTGTTGTCCTTTTCTCTGCACACATTCTTTACCAAATTCAACAAAAAAAGGAACAGCAACGAATTGTTAGTGAGCCTGAATTAAATAATGAACACTTTATTTTTCACCTTAATTTTTAATGTGCATTAAAGCCCCAAGCCAGATATTCACCCTGGAAGAACCTTTTCCATATTTCACCTTTCCATCAGGCTGCAACCAACTGATTCCACATAGAAGTCTGGAGATGAAATGGAGGGGGGGAGGTGAAGATGATGTCAGACTCAGGGTAAGGAAGGAGGTTAATAGCTAGCATTTACAGAGCACTTTAAGGTTAGCAAAGTGCTTTACTCAGGGTTAGAAGTAAATGAATGTTTCTGCTAGAAATAGGGATGAAATGGAATGATTTTAAAAAATAATTGGCCACAAGCATTCCCTCAAGCCCCAGATCCCTTCTACCTTTGTTCTTTCTGATCCATGAGACAAGAGCAGGGAAAAAAATTTCTAGACTAGTTAATAATAACAGCTATGATTTATGTAGCACTTTAGGGTTGGTTAACTGCTTTACATAGTTTATCTCTTGATCCTCAAAACAACTCTGGGCAGCAGGGGCTATTATTATCACCATTTTATAGATATGGAAAATGGGGCTGAAAAGTAATTTGCTTAGGGTTATATAGTTAGAATTTGAATTCAGGTCTTCCTGACTATAAATAAATGTAGCATACTATTCATTGTGGAACTTAGTTGCCTGGATTAAAAAACGATATAGAATATAGTTATCCCTTCTACATCAAGACTTTTCTTATCATTTGTTTTTCTATATCTTGGTTTGGCATAAGAATTTTGGGGGAGTTTTGTGGATGCTCCAGATGATACAGAAAAATTTAAGAAACTCAGAAATGCATAAAATGTATATATAGTATTGTATAACACCAACCAAAATATTATAATAATAAGATATTGTAAGCACCCCATAAAAGAAAAAGAAAAAATTGGGACTTCTTCTCTAGTTCAAAGGGAAGGCCAAAAATTTTTACAGGGATTTTTTAGATTATAGGGGAGTGGTAGATGAAGGGTAGAGATGTGCCCCTAAGTCCTGCAATGTGGAAGGGAGAAGTGTACATGACAGAGCAGGTCTCCCTTCTGTAGGAAAGGCTTAGAATTTACAGGATGCTGCCAGCCATCCTACAGATGCTTGTTAAATAGGAGGTAATGAGATAACCCTTTGCCAAACTTCTAAATGAATGCCTTTTGATGCTAGGTCGGTAGCATTCTCCTTGTATGGGGTTGCCATTCTGGACAGACCAATCATCCTGTTCTTGCAACATCAAACTCCTTCATTTAGTCTCATATGGGAGAGGGACAAAAATGCAAAATTGGCGCTTTGGGGGTCAGTCTGGTCTGAATTCTCACATTCAACCAAATGAATAAGTAGTCCTGAAATCCCATGGTTTTTTCCCCTACACATTCACAGAAGGGCAATGGATTGGGACCTGGGTCAAATAAGAGATAATCAACTAGCATTTATTATTATTATTATTTGCTTTTTAAATTCTTATTTGTTTTCAACATTTACTTTTATAAGATTTTGATTTTCACTTTTTCCCTTCCTCTTCATCCCCCTCCCCAAGACAACAAGCAATTTGATATAGGTTATACATGTACAAACATATTAAATATATTTCCACATTAGTCATAACAAACTAGTATTGATTAAGTGCCTACTAAGTATTAGGCACTGGTAACCATTGATATAAGAAAGGCAAAACCAAACCAAAGAAAACAATCTTAAATAATTTCTAATCTCAAGGAGATTGACATCTAATGGAATGGGGAAAGGGGAAAGACGAAATGAATAAACAAGATATAAATAGGATAAATCAGCTACGGTCTCAGAGGTCAGGCACTTAGATTAAGGAGGACTGAGACAGACTTTCTTGCAGAAGGTGAGACATTAGCTGAGACCTGAAAGAAGCTGGGGATGTCATGTTCAAGGAACAGATGGAAGGTCACTGTGATTGCATTGAGGAGTATGTGGAGGGGGACTGAGGTATGAGAACCAGAAAAGCAGGGGGCCAAACAGTGAAGTTCTTTACAAGTCCAGCTGAGGATTTTATAATTGATCCTAGAAGTGACAGGAATTATCACTAGAGTTTATTGAAATGGCATGGGGGAGGGTGGATGATCAGACCTGAATTTTGGGAAGATCAACCTGACAACTGAGTAGAGAGTAGGGAGAGACCTGAGATGGGGAGATGACCCCAGAATGAGGAAGAGGACAGCTCAGAACCCATTTAAGAAACTCATGCGGCACACGTCTGATAGCCCCAAATTGCTTCCTGACACCCAAAGCCTACCACGTAACACTGACATTCTCAGAATGAAGTTACATATCTACAAGTCATGCAATGCCATGATCTCAGAAGAATCAAAATTGCCAGCGACCCCCAGGGCAGTGGAGAGAAGCATGGTGGGTGTAAGTGGGCCTGAAGCATATTCCCAATGATGACTTGAGTGTAAGAAGAGGAGGAAAAAAGTCAACATCCAAGAAATGGATAACCAGGAAAAGAGGTGGGCAGGTCATGAAGTGAGAGAGAGGGATAATGGATAGATAACGTGGGTGTTGCACTGGTACTCATGAAATATTCAATGACCTAAAGAAAGACCTTCAATAAAAGGGGTCTACTCTCTCTGCAGGATTTATAGAAAGATATGGCCCAGAATCAAAAGGGATGAGACAATGAGGATGAGCCATGATCTGTGTCTCCTCTGGCAGTATCCACAGCAATGAGATCATGGACCCACTGAAGTAAATTCTTAAGCAAAGACCGATCCCTTACTGAAAGTGGATAAACTGTAATTAAAAAAAATTCCCTCCTGAGTTGCTTCCCTTTTGTTTTTCCCTCCCAAGATTTTGTTCTCTTACATGCAGAACTGTTAACTCTTTCACAGCCTGCAAATTCATCAGAATTCTTTGTTTATAACTCTGAGATTTTTCCATTTAAATGAAAAAAAAAAGCCCACTTTCCTTAGTTCTTTTCCACCCCTCATTAATTTGTATTCTTGAATCCTCTCTCCAAGGCAGTGGCATCCTAATGCTGAGCCTGTGTCCAGAAAGACTGATTGCCAGAGTCCCTCGCAGGCTAGGCGAGAACAAATATCCCCTTAAAGCGTCGAGTCTTTGTTGGCCTGGTCACTTTCTTGGCACAAACGGTTCTCACAGTTTAATTACACAAAGAGAGCTTGGGTGCTGGGGAAGAGGCTCCAAAGGCCAGACAAAGAAAACAGCTCCATGTGTGAGGGAGTGTCCTGCCACACTAATCCAGTCCCTTGGTTTCCATTCCATTAACACCGTAGCACAGTAAACGCAGACAAAAATGCTCCATTAACTTTCTGAACAACACATTTAAAAAATAACTGAAATAAAACCACATAAGGTGGAATAATGAGACAATCTCTCCTCTCATCTGCCTCCTTCCCTCCCCACAGAAATCACTAGGAAAGAAGGAAGCAATGAGCATTTATTAAATACCTAGGGTGTGCCAGATTCTGTGCTAAGCATTTTACTAATCCTCACATCAATCCTAAGAGGAAAATGTGTTTTAGTTTCTGTTTTACAGCTGAAGAAGCAGGGGCAGACAGAGGTGAGGTGGTGTCCAGAGTCACTCCACTAGTAATTGTCGGAGGATGAATTTGAACACATGATTCTTGATTCTTAACCACATTCTATCTGGATCGTGGCCCAAAAGAGAAACTTGTTTTGTGCTTCCAGATAGAACTATCACAAACATCATAGCCAGCCTCCTCTCTTCCCTGCTCACTGAGTCATCACTTGTAATTTTTTTTTTTAAAGAAAGGAACAAAAAAACAGTTGGACAATATATGCGATATTTTATACCCTATGGCTCCTGTTTTTTTCAAAGAATGGAGAAAGGTGCAGGGGGAGTCAAGCTCGGTGACTATAAATAATTACAGTTTGGAGTTTTTGTTCTCTCCATATCTCTAGCCACTGTGTAGTCAGTTTGTCCCAAAAATTTTGGTGCAGTTTTAAGTTATTAAATATATAGCTTTAAAAAATACCCTAAGATTTTTTGGGACACCTTGTACTTTCTGGTCCTGTGCTTCTTACTTCATTTTGTATCAGTTCCTGGGTCTTTTCCTAATTCCCTGAATTCTTCATTTTCATCTATAGGGCTGCCATAACATTTCATGACATTCCTGTTCTACCATCATTACCTATTCCTCCAACTGATGCAATCCTTTCTTTATAAAGAGGGGGAAAAAAGTCCAGAAACGAAATCCAAGAGAGTTCCGGTGACTCATAACATGTTCACATGGCGAAGACGAGTCTTAGGCTCAGGAATAGAACTGAGGTTTGCTGACTCCCAGTCTATAATTTTTTCCCTACATCACGCTCTCTCCCTGCCACCCTATCCTCCCAAGGCCCTTTTGTCAGAGAACTCTTAATGAACGACCCTGGATAAAGCTCAACATTTCTGAGCCTCAGTTTCCTTAATGCCCAGGGAACTAGGCAACGGAAGTGTGAGATCATTAAGGCTGAGCAGCAGCTACCATCGCCAGTGTGAGTCCTGGAGGGGAATCAATCCCCTTTGCAGACACAATCAGCCGGCTACAAAAGTGTTGCTATTCCAGGGCTCTGCAAGTGTTCCTGACTGGCCCTTTCAGAGCATGTCAAGAACAACAGACGCCCAGGGAGAACTCTTTGGTGGGGGCAGCCCTGACTCGGGGCTCCAGAGCAGCTTTTTCTGCTGTCTCAGTGCTCGGGCTCCCCGCCGCTGTGTGGGGCTCTCAGGAGAACGGCTTGGGCATTAAACTGTAATATAAGCTGCTTGAATTCTTAGATACATAATACATCAGAGGGCTAGGCAGTAATGATTTTGCAAAACATCAGCAGCTACTCTTGTAGTGTCCTCTCATAACATACAGGTTCCTTCTCTGGTCTTCTGAATACAACACTCATCTGTAAAAATGGGAGAATGAAACCACGTAAAACTTATTTCACAAACTTATAATGTGAGTCAAAGGAAATAATGTATATGAAAGTGTTTTCCCATAGAAAGTAATCCACCATGTCAAATGTCAGTTACTATTAAGTATTACTTAACTCTTCCAAGTGAAAGTAATTCAGATTTCTTCTCTTAAGTAACTGGCAGCTTGATGGCACCACAGAGCACCAGCCCAGTTAGGGAGAATCCTCCCGGAGTTCTACTCTAGCCGTGTGACTCTGGACAAGTCATTTAACCTCATCTGCCTCAGTTTTCTCCTTTGTAAAATGTGCTAGAGAAAGAAATGGCAAACTACTTCAGCATCTTTGCCATTTGCTTTCTTACAAATGAGAGTAAGGAATAAGAGAGAAGTCAGATCTGGAAATAATGAGTGAGGCAATGTATAAATGGGTTAGTTTTCCCCTCTCTCCTCCCCCAATAGACAGAAGGCAATCTGAGAAAGAGATGGAACCCAGAATCTGGGCTCCATAAAGGAGCCAGGGAAACTCTAAGGCAGAGATAAGGGGGGAAAGCCCTTTCTTCCTCTTTAAGAAAGCCTGTGACAAGTTCTAGTACACACAGCAGTGGGACCAGGATTGTGAAAGGAGTGGAAACCACTGCTTATGAAGATCAGTTGGAGTAATGGGGGATGTTTAGCCAAGAAAAGTAGAGAAATTAGGGAGGGGGCACGGACGCAAGGTGGGGAGGGGAGAGAAGGGCTATGGTAGTATGTGGAGAGCTGTCATGTGGAACAGGGGATTAGTCTTGTTCTCCTTGGTCTTAAAGGGAAGAACCAGAGCAGATTTTGGCTTCATGTCAGAAAAAAATCCTAACAATGGTGTCAGCTCGGCTCTTCTCCACTGAAGGTGGGGAAGCATGCTGGTGAGGAGTGGAGGTGTTGTAAGAATCCCACTGGTACCTGAAGGGATTTGCAATGAAATTAGGTTACTTTTCTGCCACTGGGAAAATGGCTGGCTAGTGAGGGGGAAGGGAGGTTAAGATGATGCTCTGCCCAAGAATACTCTGGTTGGTCATGGCATAGCTTGCATTGCATTGTCAGAAAGAGGTAGGATTACATAACTTCAGAGGTCCTTTTAAAGTTTATAATTTTGTTAATTTTCTGATTTGTGGATCACCTGAGACAGATGATAATTCCTTCTTTTCTTTTAAAATTTTCTTTTAAAATTAATTTTTTAAAACTGATATCTTTGGATTTTCTATAACCTTATTTTCTCTTTGTGAGTGTGTGTATATATTTCCTCTCCCCATCTCCCCCTTTTTCCTTTTCACTTTCATTTTCTTTTCGGGCCCCTGGAACAAATGATCAAAGTGAGTCCCAGAGAAGAGATTTAATATCCTCGGGTCAAATGTAAAGTCTTTTGTTTTCATTGGAACCAGCACCCCAACAGGCTCTTAGGAGGCACTGAATTGTTACTGTTCTCTGCCCTTCTATAAAGGAGGACCATGGCGTCAGGGAGATGGTGCCATGACTTCAAGGAGTCGGATTTAAGTGAGGTAAGTTGTGCAAAGTCACCCACCTCAGATTCTCTTCCAGAGCCATTTCGGTCCAAAGATGTTTGATGAATTAAGCCCCAGGTCAGCACAGGGAATAAGAAGCAGTCAGGACTCAAACCCACACCCCTGCCCTCCAGATCAAGAGCTCTTTTCATAGCTCATTTCACAAGATAATTAACAGTTGTTGAACTTAACTGAATTTTTCTCCATCCCCTTTGTCCTCTGGCAACAATACAAAAAAAAAAAATTAAAAAAAAAATGGCAGGATTGGCAACCAATCAACAGTTGTTTAATTAAGGGCCTAGACTATGTTGGACCCTGACAATATAAAAATAGAAAAATAAAATAATCCTGGAACTCAATGAGTTTACTTCCTATCTGGGGATATGACAATGTGTACACAGATAAGCGAATCCGAGATAATTTGGTAGGAAAACAGGGACATCTGAGCACATTTTTGATGGAAACAAGGAATTCTAAGGTGAGCAGAGAAAGCACTCCTGACAAAAAGGGCTCAGAAACAGAGCATGGGATAGGGGTGTCGGTATAGAGGTGGGTGTACCTTGCCAGAGACACCTCGGGTCTGGCTAAATGAGAGCACAAGAGTGATGCTATTAAGCTACCACCAACAATGACAGTGTTAATGAATTTCAGGCTGATGAAATGCTGATTGCAGGGTGGGGGTGGGAAATCAAGAATGAATTGATTATAACTATAATAAATGATGCTTATTCTTTGGGAAGGGGATGTGAAAAGCTGGGTAGCTGTCATTGATTTGATGAGATTTCTTCTCTGCTGTCCCTGAGGATCAACCTGCACTGACTGACCCAGAGCAGTCAGAATTCCCAGCTCTGCCTGGACCAGAGAACAAGAGGCTCAGGAAGGTGGATTCAAATCACCAAGTTGAACAAGGCCCAGTGTTCCTTCTCACAGCTTTATTTTTGAACAACAAAAGCTTTTATAGAAAGAATGGCCTTAAGTAGAGCTAAGCAAATCCAATTACTTTGGAAATACCCCTTGCACACCTGTTTTCTAAGCTGCTGGATAACATGCTTGGCAATGCACAGGAAGAGAGGAAAATTTTCTCTTGGAGGTTGCCATCTTAGCTGCCCGCCCCCCATTTCTGAGTAGCCATTTTCTCACTGGCAGAAGGTGAACCTAATTTAATTGCAAATTCCCTTGGCCCCCCATGGGGTTCCTATAACATTAAGTTTTCAATTTAGGAGGGTTCACTTTTTCAATGGCGCTTCACCAGCTGGCTCCAAACAGTCCATTTTGAAGGGACACAGAGAGGAAACCGGGGAGACTAATAATTGACATGATTATTAAAGTACTTTATAGGGCTCATCCCACTTGACTTGATCCTTCCACAATCATGCATAGTAGGTGTTATGGTTATGCTCATTTTAACAGACATTGAAATTTCTGTAGGATAGTACTTTCAACTAATATAATTCATAATAATAGGAGCAGCTGCCATTTATATAGCATCAGAACGTTTGTAAAGTGTATTATATCATTTGTGTCTCCTAACAACTCTGGAAGATTGTTATAGCTATCTTAAGTAACCATTTTACAAATGAGGAAATTGAGGCTCAGAGAATTGTCATGATTAATTCAAGGTCGCATAACCATTTCATCCACTGATGATGGGCGTGTGAGTGGTGGTCAAAGCAGAAGCAACAAAATTCATTTCCGAGGTTAGAAGATAACAGGAAAACTGGGAGATTGCATACAAACCCAGGCTATTCAACAGAAAAGGAAATAATAGCTCACAGTTCTATAGTAACTTTACAGCTGAATTTAGTTCATTAAATAGCTATTAAAAGTGTATCATTGCTGAGTGAAATGAGCAGAACCAGAAGATCACTACACACTTCAACAACAATACTGTATGAAGATGTATTCTGATGGAAGTGGAAATCTTCAACATAAAGAAGATCCAACTCACTTCCAGCTGATCAATGATGGACAGAAACAACTACACCCAGAGAAGGAACACTGGGAAGTGAATGTAAATTGTTAGCACTACTGTCTATCTACCCAGGTTACTTACACCTTCGGAAGCTAATAATTAATGTGCAACAAGAAAATGGTATTTACACACATATATTGTGTCTAGGTTATACTGTAACACATGTAAAATGTATGGGATTGCCTGTCATCTAGGGGAGGGAGAAGAAAATTTGGAAAAATGAATACAAGGTATAATGTTATAAAAAAATTACTCATGCATATGTACTGTCAAAAATTTTATAATTATAAAATTAGAAAAAAAAACCAAACCATTTTGTTGAGGCAGCTAGATGGTACAGAGGATGGAGCACCAGCCCTGAAGTCAGGAGGACCTAAGTCCAAATCTGACCTCAGACACTTAACACTGCCTAGCTGTGTGACCCTGGGCAAGTCACTTAACCCCAACTACCTCAGCAAAAAACAAACAAAAAAACCCCAACACATTTTGTTCTAATTAACCAAGATCTGTCTTCTCACTTTTCCATCCCAAGAGAATACAAGAAAAACATGTATGATTATATCAGATTTCCACAATGGCCACATCAAAATAAAATTCTGCATTTTGAATCTTTCATCTATCAGCAAGCATCGTCATCAAACCTCCAGTTGGTCACATGCTAGAGTTAAACATAATAGTATTTCATCACATTTATTATACACAACAATTTGTTTATCAATTCACCTATATAATGGAATCCCATCAGATTGTCATTCTTTTTAAAAATAAAAGATATGTTTTTGTGCAAAAAAAAATTTTAAAAAAAGTGTATCATTTATGTTCCAGGCATGGGGGCACAGAGACTAAAATTAGATGGTGTTTGCCCTTAAGGGGCCTGTGGATATGTTTGTGTGTGTAGGGAAGGAAAGGGAAGAAAGGAAAGAAGGAGTGAGGGAAGAGAGAAAGAGAGAGGAGAGACAGGAGATAAGCAAGGAACAAGGAGGTAAAGCGAATGAGAGGGAAAGAGGGAGAAAAAGAGAGAGGGAGAGAGAAAGAAAAGAATATGAAAATTAATCAGCAGTGTGATAGGTTATCCACAAAAACAATGGGATTTTAGTTTACATTAATATCCAAGAGAGGGGATAGTCTCAGTATATTTCACTTCAATCAGACCATATCTGGAGGGTTTGTTTTGGGCATCACAGTTTAGAAAAGACAAGAAACAAAGGACATTATTTCTAGTACACTTTGAGGAAAATGTGTGTCAGCTTTCATGGTCCAAACCTCTGAATGGGAAAATTCTTTCCCACATCCAATGGGTGTTTGTTATGAAGCAGGGTTAGTTTTAGCACTGACTAGGGATGGGACAACTTTTGGTCAGGATATACACACACTGCCTTGCATTATGATTTCCTCTCGTAAGGCAGAGGAAAGCCATTTCTGTGATGGTAGGGAAGAGTTCCCATCCTTGATGGTACCAATAATGGCCCCAGGAAAATCTCTCATCTTATTTTGTGGGAGTGCCAAATGGTCACCCCAGAAGAGAGCCAGCATTCAGCTTCTCTCTATTCTGATTCCAACTCTGAATATGTCCACTTCTAGACCCCACTCTGCTTTCTTCCTGTGGAGAGCACAAAGTGAAGAAGAGATGGAAAAGGAGAGAGGACAGGAAATCTTCAGGGGCCAGGTTAAAGAATTACTATTTGATCAATTCCAATAGACTAGTGATGGTCATCTGCATGCAGAGAGAACTATGGAGACTGAATGTGGATCGAAGCATAATATTTTCACTTTTTTATCATTGTTGGTTTGCTTTTTTTTTCCTCATTTTTTTTCTTTCACCTTTTGATCTGATTTTTCTCACACAGCATGACAAATAAGGAAATGTGTTCAGAAGAATTGCACATGTTTAGCCTATGTTGGATTGCTTGCTATCTATGGGAGGGAGAAAATTTTGGAACATAGGGTTTTGCAGGGATGAATGCTAAAAACTATCTCTGAATGCACTTGGAAAAATAAAAAAGCTACTAAAAAAAGAATGCCTATTTGTGGGTTTTTGGAGGGGAGAAGTGAGGATTAGAAGAAGGAGGGCAAAAAAGAGAATTCATCATGAGAGAGTGCAAGAAGATGGGCACAGTCTGTCAACAAGTATTTATAGTATTTATAAAGCACCTTCTATGTGCCAGCTACTGTACTAAGTTGAATCTCTAGGTTCCTTCAGAGCTTAGCTAGTTTGATACTTAAATGAACTCCTTCCCAGTAAACCACCCTTCCCCCTCCCCCAATGCCAAGGCCTTTCTCCACCTCTCCCAAAAATCTTGCTGATCCTTCTTTAGAAGTAAAATTCTTTGTTTTTGTCCTTGTTGTCCTAGTACTAAGCACAGGTCCTAGAACATACTAGGTGCTTAATAAATGCTGATTGATTGACTCATAGAGGATGAAACTTGAAGCTGACTGTTCCAAGGTAAAATGACTTATCCATGATCACAAAGCTAAAGAAGTGTTCAGTCTAGAACTCAAACTCAGACCATTTGGGTCCAAGTTCAACATCTTTATTCCACTGGAACATATTGCTTACAGTTGGCTGATTCCTTGATACTTGAGGGAATTCATAGGGATATATGACCCAAAAAGTCATTAGGAAATACAGCCAACTTGTACCACCAATATAGGCTGAGTGTGTCTCTTGAGACTGGATCTGTAATATATTCTCAAACTATCCGTTAGTCTCCTCCACCCTCAGGTTACAGTCATGGTCTCAGGGATGGAAAAGACTCTCTACCTCCTTGCCTGCTGCTAAATTCCTTCTATGACATCCTCTGTAAAGTTCTGCCTGAACTCTTTTAGGAATAAAGAACTCTACCTTACAAAGTAGTCTATTTGGAGCAGCTAGAGAGCGCAGTGGACAGAGCAAATAGTTCAAATTTGTCCTCAGATGTTTAATACTTACTAGCTATGTGACTCTGAGCAAGTTACTTAACTCCAATTGCCTCAGGAAAAAACTCAAAACCAAGTAATCTCTTCCATTTTGAAGCAGCTAGGTCATACAAAAGATAAAAAATAAAAAAAAACTGGGCCTGAAATTAGAAAGACCAGAATTCAAATGTGACCTTAGACACTTACTAGCTGATCCTAGGCTTGTAACTCAACCGCTGTCTGCCTCAGTTTCTTCAACTGCAAAATGGATCATAATAACATCTATCTCCCAAGGCTGTTTCAAGGGTCAAATGAGATAACAGTTTTAAAGCATTTAGTATAGTGCCTGGTATGTAGTAGGCACTTAAGAAAAGGTCTATTACTTAGGTGGGCTTAGAGATCTGAATATCTAATTTAAATTAAAATTAATTTTGAGTATGTATACTTTCGCTGAAGGATTTTTCTTTTTGGATAAAGAAGGCTCTATCTAGCCCTATACAAAACTGTAAAGTTGGTGATATGGCTGGATAAATCACAACCCCCTGGCCAGTGTGCTCATCTATAACAGGAAGGGGCTGGATTAGAAGCCTCTCAGAGTTCTTTTGAGCTTCTGATCCATAACTCTTTCTCATCACATCATCACCTTAGCACAGAATGGTATACAGTAGAAAGAACATAAATTTAAGAGTCACGGCACTTTACTAATAGTACACATGTGACTTGGGCAAGTCATTACACTATAAGGTCAAGGAATCTTCCTTTGTCAAAATGAGATGTAGAAGGGACTAACTATGTGCATGAAAAGTCAGAAGGCTAACAAGTGCTTTCCATACATTATAAGGAGAGAATATGGGGGAGACAAAGTAGGAAGAGAGGATGGAAGTTGAAGGGATGACCAGAAATAAGAGCAGGGAGTGACCACTTCAGAGCAGGGTCCAGGTCTGGGGGCTACAGAGTTGAAGACTCTGTGGGTTACAGAGAATGAATAGGAAGACTGGATTTTTGTTGTTGCTCAGTCCTTTTCAGCTGTGTCCCATTCTTTGTGACTCCACTTGGAATTTTCTTGGCAGAGATATTGGGAATTTGCCATTTCCTTCTTCAGTTCATTTTCAGATGAAAAAATTGGGGCAAACAAAATGAAGTGACCTGACCAGGGTTACACAAATTGTATCTAAAGCTACATTTGAACTCAGGGTAGTGTATGAGACCTAGCTCCCTATCCACTGAACCATCTAGCTGTCCAAGGGGTAATTTACACTACCCCATTCCCTACAGAAAAGCAGAGGTATGGCTAATCAATCATTCACTCCTCCACTAAAATATCCCCCATTCTATGGATAGGATTTTTTTTTTTTTGAAATCTCAGGGTGAGCCACGAATGGTTCCAGCTTGTGCTGCTCCTCAAACCCTAGCAGCTAAACAAAATCACAAAATCTTAGCCTTGGAAAGGGCTTAAAGTCTATATTCTATATTCTCTTTCCTGTCTCTGGATCTCTCTGACAAGATTCCTGGCGAGCGTTTACTTGGTCTGTTTGGAAATCTCCAGTGACCAGTAACTCAGAGGGGAGCAGGCAAACCCGTGTCTGCTATTAAATGGGATGGGTGGTTAGATACCTCTTTCTTCTGTGGAAGATAAGTGGTCAGTGGGAAAGCCAGGCTTGACACAAGGCTTCGACAGATCAAAGACAGCTGGCGTGTGAGTCTGAGAGGTAGATTTATTAGATATTGTGCAAACTGGAAAAGTCAACATTGGAGGAGTCACGAGAAGAGAAGTCTATTAATGCACTGGGGGCGACCCTGCGGGTTGTTCTAACTGTTCTGGCTAACCATTTGGATAGCCATAAGAAATGTAATGACTCTCTTCCTATCCTTTGGCCTAGAGATCTCACTACTGGTCACATTCCCCAGGAAAGTCAAAGACAGAAGGAAAGGTCCAAGATAGACCCAGTGTTTATAGCAGCCCTTTCCGCCATAGTGATATTCACAGACCTACAGTTGGGAAGGACTGTAGAGACCAGTGATTTCACAGATGAGTTAACTGAGTCCAGTTCTAGGAAGGAACTTACCACATATGCTTCATTTGACAGAAGAAGAAACAAGCTTTTGTCGTTGTTCAGTCATTTCAGCTGTATCCCATTTTTGTGACCCCATTTGCGGTTTTCTTGGATACTGGAGTGGCTTGCCATTTCCTTCTCCAGATTATGAGGAGCTGAGGCAAACAGTTAAGTGACTTGCCCAGGATCACACAGCTGATGAGATCCAAGGTCAGATTTGGACTTAAGTCTTCATGACTCTAGGGCTTGATGCTCTATTCACTAAATCAGCCAGCTCCTTCAATTTATCCAAGGTAACACAGATAATGGACATCAAAAGTGGGCTTTAAACCCAGGTCTTTTTTTTAATTTTCAAAATTAAAAAAAAATTTGAACCCAGGTCTTTTGAATTGAGGATCAATGTTCCTTCTCCTGTACCCTCCTCAGCATCTGATCTGTTACTTATTATTCAATGACTGATCTTGTTTCTTTCAAAGCCTATGATTTCATCCCTCTTCTGTTTGTTCACCTAAGAAATAGTGACTAACTTGCTAGCACAATATTGGAGAAGGAAATGGCAATCTTTGCAAACCAGAATCTTTGCCAAGAAAATCCCAAATAGGTCATGGAGAGTCAAAGATGACTGAATACCAATACAGCAACCATATAATACCTGGTGGCCTCGGACTCTTACTAGCTGTGGAAGCAAGTTGATTTACCCTGCTGCCTCAGTTTCCCTATCTGTAAAATGAGCTGGAAGGAAACAGCAAACCAGTCCAAAATCCCAAATGGAGTCACAAAAAGTTGGACATGATAGAAAAACAAACAAAACAAAACCCAACAACCAAACAACTACTAGCACAAATCTGTTTAGGAAGAATTGAGAGGTAGTTAGATGGCCTTAAATGGGTCTACATTCTTCTTAAAGTCAGTTAGGCCTGAATTTAAATCCTACTTCAGACATTCACTAGCTAGCTGTATTATACTGGGTAAGCTATTTAATCTGAGGCCTCAGTTTTCTTATCTGTAAAACGGGAGACTAGTAAGCACCCTCCTTCCCAGGATTGCTATGAGGATCAAATGGGATAACTTGGTTTTTTAAAAATTCTTTTTTTTTTTTAATTAGAGCTTTTTATTTACAAAACATATTCATGGGTAATTTTCCAACACTTGCAAAACTTTCTGTTCTAAAATTTCCCCCCACTCCCTCCCCTAGATGGCAGGTAGTCCCATACATGTTAAATATGTTAAAATATATTTTAAATAAATGGGATAACTTGTAAAGGGCTTTATAAATGCTAGTTATCATTATTATTATTAACAACAACAATAATAATGAGTTTTGTTTTTGTCCAGGCTTGTAAAGAAATTTGCAAGCTTGAAAGCACTACAAAAATGTTAGCTAGTAACAATAACGATGATGATCTTTATTTTTTCTAGGCATACACAGGAAAATTAGATAAGCTGTCACTCTATTGATTGGGGTAAAAATATGGCAGAATTAGGTAGCAGGTATTCCTCTTTCCATCCTCAATCATTTCTCTTCTCCTCTTTCCTTTTGGTTTCTTTTTATTGCCACATGGTTGAAATCCAAGGCTTTCCCAAGTCATACATTATTCCCTGTCTTCTGGAGATATACCAGAAGTGAATTGGAGCTGAAGCAGCTGACTAGTTCTTCTTTCCCTAGCCCAAAAACGTTAAGCCTTAAACCTGAGCCTTGAAAGGAAAAGAAATCCCAAATGTCAGTGCCTCATTTTGAACACATCTTATTCATTCTCCTCTCTGTTTCTCTCCTACTCAAGCCAATCCTTTATTCTCTGTAGAATGATAGTATGGAGAAATAAGAGAAGTTTTAGATTTCAATTAATTTGCCTTCTCTTGCTGCGTAATTCTGGATGGGTTAACGTTCTTGAATTGAATGGGAATTAAGAATTTTTTCTTTTTAAAAAGGAGAGTACAAGGAGTGCTGGCATAATTCCATTTAGGTTCTGGGATCTAAAGTTGTAAGAAAGCTTAGATATTTTTAATAGTTGAAAAACTGTAGGGTCAGAAAAGATCTGTTCAAGTTACATATCCTTTTTTCCAGGGTGAAAAGAAGAGAGAAATAATGTTGAATTTTAGTACTGACTTGATAAATTGTTGCCAGCTTCTAGAATGGGACAAAAAAGGGGAAATTAGTCCTTTTAAGAAGGGTGAGCTCAGAAAGGTGGAGAGTGAAATTATGCAACCTCAAATCTGATTAGAAGCGGCTAAAATCAGATTTCAAGTTAGTTAACTATAGTTTAAAATGTTCCCCCTTCCTTTTATTTTTTAGTCTAAGAATTAAGGGTTGAGAGATCTGAATTTAATCAAACTAATTGCTTAATTAAGTGCTCTTAGGTCACAGTTTTATCATTCAAGGTTAATGTAAATCTGGGTTGAAACCTTCATTAGTGGGTTCACAAGTGATTCTATTTAGAGCAGGACTTGTTAAACTTTTTCCATTTGCCACCCCTTTTTATCTGAGAAATTTTTATGCAAACCCAGGTAGATAGGTGTGTGGAATAAGTAAACAAATCAAGCATTTACTGATAATAAATCATAAATTTGAGAAGCTCAATTCAGTTATGACATCCCATATGGGGTGTAATTTAAGACGTTAGGATTTAGGGGAATGGGAAGGTAGGTTCAGATTTCAGTTCGTTGTGAGAATACACATCTTTTTCAGAGAAGGAACTGCCAAAAAATTGACTGAGGGAGAGTGCAATTCCCCTTAGAGAGATTTAGTAGGAGAGGGATCATGGGATCATATATTAGAGCTGGGGCAGCCTTAGGTAGTGCAGTAGAAACTACCCTACACTGAGAGTCAAAAGACTTGGGTCCTAGTCCTGGCTCCTGCACTAATTAGTGGTGTGTCCTTGGACAAGACTGTAGTCAATGACTACTGCTGGACTTGAAGTCAGAAAGATTTGAATAAAAATCCCTCCAATTACTTATTGTGCATGGTTAAATCACTCAATTTTTGTCAGCCTCAGCTTCCTCATCTTTAAAAAGGGTAGAATAATAGACCTACCTTACAATTTTGTTGTGGGGTTTAAATAAGATAACATTTGTAAAGTGTCTGTGGCAAATTACTAATGATGTTCTAACATGTTCCATTACTAAATACAATGTTTGGCACATAGTAGGTGCTTAATTAATGTTGGTTGAGGCTAACTGACTGACAACTTTTGCACAAAATAGAAAAAAAAAAAACACCTTCAAACAAAACCCTCCATGAAGATATTTATGACTAGAAAGGGTTATGGGCCAGTTGTGTGATAAGAATGCAAAACAATAGCATAGTCCTGGTAATCCCAAGATTTTAAAGTAGCCAGATCCAGTTTACTGGGTAAATCTTTTGTGAAATAAATTTTTTTCTTTAAAACATTATTTATTTATTTAATATTTTCCCCAGTTACATTTCAAACAATGTTTTCACTTTTTAAAATTTTTGAGTTCCAGATTCTCTCCTTTATGCCATCCCTAGTCCCTATTAAGTAACCACATGTGAAGTTGTTGAATACATTTCCATAAAAGTCATGTGAAAAAAGGTAGATCTCCCACCTTAATAAAAAACCCTCAAGAACAATAAAGTTTGAAAGAAAGAGAGAGACACACACATAAAGAGAGAGACAGAGAGAGAGAAGGAAAAGAAAGAGGGAGGGAGGGAAAGAGAGAGAGGAAAAAATGATTCAATCTGTATTCAGAAATAATCAGTTTCTTCTCTGGGTATGGATAGGATTTTTTATCATAAGCCTTCAAGTGTAGTCGTGGTTCACTGTACTAATGAGAGTAGCAGTCATTTATAGCTGGTCATCCCAAAACACTGCTATTACTTTGTATATAGTACATTTCACTTTGCTTGAGTTCATGGAAGACTTTTCAGATTTTTTAAAAATGAAATTATTTTTTTAAAGATGGTCATCCAACATTCACTTATTAAATGCCTACTATGATATATGGACAAAAATGTAGGTGCACAGAAGGAAAATATATGGAGAATAAGATCATCGATTGATGGTGCAATCAATGAACATAGTAACAGTTGTGGGGGGAGGATGGGACAGTGTGAACAGAACTGACATTTTCCGTTAAACTCCTCACAGAAAGCAAAACTCTCTGAAAGACCAGACACCAGGATTTACTCACAACAGCACTGGTCATAGGATGATAAAATAGTCCCAGTGCTTACAGAGATGACGACATTTCCATCTGAGTTAGTGCGGTCCAGTGAGCTTAAGCCTCTAACATGATACGTTTTATCGCCTCTAAGAGAGTGAGTGGTTTCCCATGATCTGAAAAGGACAAGTGATATGTTATAAACTTTATTCCCACTGCAAGTCAGGCTTTTCCTTCTCTGTTCTAATTACGACATTTTCTGTCCCTACAAGTGACCATCCATATGGGATGCCCATGGCTCATAAATTTGGTACGATCATCTTTTAAGAAAGAATCAGGCTGAAAAGAAGACCTCGTTTTCTAATCCTGATTCTGCCACAATCCTAGTATACAGCACAAATGAGCTGATATATATATAATATATATATATAAAATGCTTTGCAAAATAAAGTTTTTTTTTTAAACAGGTTCTTATGACTATTTAATCCTCACAACAAACCTGTGAGGTAGAATCTATGATTATATTCCATCCCCTCATCCAGGTGTATTGCCCAGAGTCGCCCTGCTATTAAGTGACAAGGCTTGAAAGTGAGGTGTCCCTGAATTCAAGTCTAGCACTCTTTCCACTATGTTACCTGGCTCATATATGACTCAAAGAACTGAACCCCACCAGATCAGAAAATTAAAAAGAAATTGTCACTAAACAGAAGTCAAATGAAGCCAAGTCAACATACATTTATTATTTACCATATGTTATGTGGGCACTGTGCTAAACCCTGGGAATATACAATGACAGTCTCTACCTATAAGGAGCTTGTATTATAATGGGGAGAAGATGACTCATAAAAAGAACCCAAAAAGATGGGAAGGAGAAAAGAAAGGTTCCCTAGATGTACAAGGTAGAAAAGTCTGGACAGCCGTGAGACAAGGGAGGTTCTTACTAGTGGGAAATAGGGTGATAGTTCCTGAGGCAATAGTTCACAATTTTCCTATGGCAAACAAAAAGGTTTCTAGAATTGCTTTCATTGTTTGCCAAGAGGCAGTAAGAAACATCTCATGGGATGCTCTCTTTCCTCACAGAGTTCATAACCTCATGAGCAAAGCATAAAGGTTTTCCATGTAGCTAAGGACTCAACATCTGGGGCATTATATGAAGAAATTAGAGAAATTCACTAAAGAAATGGATATGATAGTCTACAAGAACTCAATGTGGACCTTTGGTGTTAAATGGCTCCAAATGTGAAGGTCAGCAGAAGAATACTCCATTTCCCTGGGTCTCTTATAACACCCATCTTAATGTGCTCTGTAAGTGGTTTTATTATATTATACCCTGGTACGCTTCTTGGTCTGTTCAAGCAAAGCACTCTTTTTTGGCACTGGAAATACCTTATCTGAGGGAATAATTTGATGTGTATGTTAAGCCTAAACTCTCTACATCTCAAATTCAAATTATTTAATTTATGTGCACACAACGTAGTTGGTCTGCATAGAATGTAAGCTCCTTGAGGGCAAGAAATGTTTTGTTCTTTGTATCCCTAGGTCAGAGGAGAGTGCCTGACAGGTTGCAGATGTTTAATAGTTACTGAAAGAACTAATAAATGACAGTCACAGTATCAGCCTGGCAAAGGAAGCCCTAGCTGGGCCCTGAGCGATTCCTGCTTTCCTGCAGTTTGATTGCTAGCTACGAAGAACTACAAAGCAAAAGTTAAAAAAAAACAAAAAACTATGGTATTCCATGGCTTTGATCCTGTCTTACTGTCTCGAGTCCAGATTTTGGCTGATGATCCCTTATTTGTTCAGTTCTCATCTTTTCTCGTGTGTGTGTGTGTGTGTGTGTGTGTGTGTGTGTGTGTGTGTGTGTGTGTGTATTTTCCCTTTGAAAATGACTAGTCAGATGCCCTTTTATTTTATATGTGAACATGGAAAGCTTTTCTTAAAGGAGTTCTGCATTTCCAATGCTGACATCCTCTCACTATGTTCTTCCCAAATTCCCCTAAATCAAAATGAATCTTCACTGTCTTTGCAGGAGTAGATGGAATCTAGAGCCAGTCCCTTTGACACCTTTCCTTACTTCTTACAGATCAAAATAATACACCCGTCATTTTCATAAATAAATAGTGTGTCTCTCTCTCATACTCCCTCATTTATAAAATTTTAATTGATATCTGGATATAGCAAACACTTAATAAGTGCTTTATTATCAGCATATCTTTTATTATCAGCATATCTTTTATTTCCAAACATATTCCTCTTTACATCTATACCCAGAGGGCCATCCCTTGTTACAAAGAATAAAAAAGGAGGGGAAAACACTTTCATTTCTGAATATATTCTTCTCTCCTTTCAGGTACAAAGCTATCTCTTGTAACAAAGAGTTTTTTAAAAAAGGAAAAAAGTTCATGAAAACCAACCAACATATACATCACCCTATTTATCTTGCATATAGATTACTTTGTATGTATTTGTTTGCATGTTGCCTCTCCCATCAGATTGCAAGCTCCCTGAGGACAGGAATAGTCTTTTGCCTCCTTTGTATTCCCAGTGCTCAGCACATGCTGACCACAAAGCAGGCTCTGAATAAATGTTTATTGGCTGGTTGACTGATAGGCCACATTTCTCAAACACAGCCCCTCACTTATGCAAAGAACAAAGGGAGCGCATTTTTTGTTTACTGTTCACTAGTTCCAAGCTGGCTCCAAACACTTTCCTAACATGCTCCTTTTATAAAAGGCAGGCGCCTGCCTGGAGGGGAGCATCTTCCTTTCTGAATATTCATCATTATCAGGATGGACAGGAGTCTCCACTTAGAAGAGAAACCAGGTCCGGCCTCTTAAGCTGGCACTGGACAGGCTGCCAGTGTTCTGGACGCCCTGGCAGGTGGGGGACTCTCGCTTTCCAAGTGGCCGCCGCCAATCCTAAAGGAAATAAACAAGGTTCCCAGGCAGGCAGACGGGGGTGAAATGAGTAGTTTCGTGTACAAAGAAATACTTAATGATGCTATCACTCTACCCTGTCCACATGGTGAAGTTTAGACATTCAAGGCTCAAAAGAAAAAGTGGAAGGATGATAGACCCTCAATTGCTGGGTAGAATGGAGGACTTGGGTTGTATTTCTTTTGTGTCCCATGAACACTCACATTTCCTAGTAGCTGATGAATGAGAGACAGAGACAGAGACAGAGACAGAGAGACAGAAAGCCAGAGAGAGACAGAGAGAGAGAGAGAGAGAGAGAGAGAGAGAGAGAGAGAGAGAGAGAGAGAGAGACAGAGAGAGAAAGAGGAGAGAGAGAGAGAGAAAGAGAGAGAGAGAGAGAGAGACACACACACAGAGAGAGAGACAGAGAGAGAGAGACAGAGA
>NC_133617.1:110590673-110603173 GCF_048593235.1 Sminthopsis crassicaudata
ATGAAATGCAGTCCTTGACTCTGAGCTTACATTTGTGGGGAAGAGACACATTGGGTGTGCTGGATACATACATATATGTGTACACACACACACACACACACACAGAAACGTTAATATATTATCTGTGAATGTGTATATGGCAATGCAATAGCTGGAGGGGTCAGTCAGGCTTTGAACAGAGGTAAGGATTCCAAGAGATGAAGGTAAGAAAGGAAAGGCAAGAAATTAAAGATGGGATGTTGTATACCAAGCATAATAAGTAGGCCAATCTGGCCTGGAAGATAGAATTCGGCAGGGGGGGAATGATGCGAAATCCTTCTGGCAAGGTCAGTGGTAGCCGGATCACAAAGGGCTTTCAACGTCAAACAGAGGAGTTTGTATTTTATCCTGGACATAGAGAGGGTGACTGAAGCTGTTTGAGTAGGGGTAGAACATGGTAAAAACCTATGATCTAATTTTAAGTCAGACCTATGATAATTAATTAATACTAATTAGTATAACACTGTTATAAGATGCTTTTAGGCTAATGAAGTATCATTCAATGAAATCAAGGAATAACACATTTCCTTTTTCACTGTCAAAATAAGACTGAGTGGTAGGAAAGATTATCCCCATTTTCTGGATGAAGAAACTGAACCTCAAAGAACTTAAAAGTAGCTAGGGTTAGGGTTAGTTAGGGTTAGGATCACAGAGCTAATGTTGCAAGGTACTTGAGTCTCTTCTCACTCCAGTTTCCATATTCTTCCCAGCGCCTATGATGCTTCTCTACAACTTACTGGTCAAGAAGCTCAAGCCTGGCCCAGGTTACATGGCTGGAATTCAGAGCTGGAAGGTAAAGGTTACTGAGGAGACTGAAGCTGGGGAATGCTACAGGACTTGTCCCACAGATAACTAAACAGCTTCTGATCTCCACCAGAGACTCTGTTCTTCTTCATTCTGCCTCCTCCCTCCCCCTCCCCCAATTCCTTTGCATTTACTCAGGAAAGACTTGCATATACCATCTGTGTACAGGTTGCTTCCTCCCTGCTGGGGGTTAGGTGCCTCAGGGGAGGGACTGGTTTGATTTCATCTTTGAATCTCCAGTGTCTGGCGTGGTACCTGGGACAAAGTATATATTCACTCAATCTTGTTAAATTGGCAGCAGAGTCAGGAGCTGAATTTTGTTCTCCCAATTCCAAATCTGGCAGTCTTTCCATTAAGCCTCACTAGTAAATGTCGTAACTAGAGTTAATGAATTGAATATGCATGAAACCTTCAGAGAACAATGACAGAGTATATAATTGAGTGCTCACATGTATGGGAGAGATCACAAAAAGTTCAGAAGGAGAGAGATTAAAATGAGCTGGAAGAATTACCGGGAAGGCTTCCTGGAAAAGGTGGGTCTGAATGGGGCCCTGAAGGAAAGGTAATTTGAAAAGGGTCAGAAAAATGGGATGGGGAAAAGAACAGATAAATGGTGCTACTTTAGGGACAAAACTGCTGCAAATCTTTGTTATGACTTCCATTCCTGTTCTGCTCAACAGGCAAAACCCGTCAAGGTGTGAACTGCCCAATGCTCCAGTTGTTGTGGGGCATCTGCCCTGGTCTGAAGCCCGCCAAACATTGGATCAGAGTCTTTCGTTCTGATGTAGGTTTCCTCTCTTTGGTGAGTGGGAGACAAGGGAGATGTTCACTAAGGGGGAGATTTAGGCTGCTAAAGTCAGGGGAGGATTGGGGCAGGGGCAGAGGGGAGGAGAGGGGACTAAAGGTTAGGGACCAGACCTGTGACTTCATTAATAGAGGTAAGGAAAGTTCCTCTGTCCTGCTGTTTGATTCCCTATCTGAAAATTATGTACTTAGGGAGTTGCCTAGAACATTCAGAGGGCCAACATATGAAAGAATTGGGACTCAAAGTCAGATTTTCCTGGCTTAGAGGATGGCTTTCTATCTGCTAAACCATGCAGGAGGCATGCCGTTAAAAAACCCCCATACAATTCAGTACCCAGCTAAATAGAACCCTCTATGAGCCAGATCCTCCCTACTGAGTCCCTCAAACAGATTTCCTTTTAATCAATAAGTCAGTCATTCAATAAATATTTATTAAGCACCTACTATATGCCAGCACTGTGCTAAGAACTGGGGATACAAGAAGAGGCAAAACATAGTCTCTGCCCTTAAGGAACTTACAATATAAGCATTTATGAAGTGCCTATGTTGGCTCATCCCTCCTCCCAGCTTTTAGGAAGAAGCAACAACCAACAAAACTACCTCGTGTCAGGAATTAAAGAAGTCATTTGGTCCCAATACAGGGTATATAAATCCCAAAGAAGCCAAAGACAGAAAGAAAGGTCCTATATATGCCAAAATACTCAAGCAGGGCTTTTTGTGGACTGAAAAAAAAAGAAAGAAAGAGTATGTGCTTATCTACTAGGGAATAACTGGACAATGTAATGGAATACTCTTATAAGGAATGATAGTTTAGGAATCCAGAGAAAAATAATAAGATGGGTAGAAACTGAAGGGGAGGGAAGTTAGCCCAGAACCAGGACACAACACAAGCAATGAATCCAATGTCAGTGAAAGGAGTTGAGAGCTAACAAATTATAATGCCCAATCTTGGTCCTGGAGATGATGAAATTACCTTCTCACCTCTCTAGAGAGGAGTCAGGAGACAAGCATGGTTCTGCTTAAAAGTTTTTCAATGTTATGAGAAGCTTGGAGGTGGTGATGTAGCAGTGATTAAAAACTAGAAAATATCAGTGAGAGTTGCTTTAAAAAGAAACTGAGTCTAGAGTATGTCCTGGGCTCAGTACAGAATCAGATCAATTCATTCTCTTTCTACCTATCTCTACAGAATGAGGTCTTTTATCTTTGATGTGCAGCACTGTGATCTAGAGAGATTACAATGCCTTAAATCATCCAAATCTTAATCAAGTTCATGATCCTCTAATTGGTGAAGCAGAAGGTGAGCTCTTATATTTTGCAAAGGTTTGCAACAGCCAAAAATATGTAATAACTGAAATACCTAATTCCCGAGTAATTCATTTAATTGAGATTTCACTATAGTCTCAAGTGTGTACCTACTAGCTGTGCCTACATACTAACATCCCAAAGTGTTATATATTGAGGATCTATCTATCACCTATCTCTCTATCTAATAATCTATGTATATATATGTGTGTGTGTGTGTGTGTATGTATGTATATATACACACACACTTCTTATATATAGATGAACAAATATGATTGTGTGTATACCTATGTATATGGTCACAGGTAATAAATATTTTTGTCTCTGTGTGTATATACATATACACAAATGCACATATAAGATCACAAATTCTAGTCTGGGTGCTGGGAAGGACCTCAGAAGTCTTCTTGTCTAACATCTTTATTTTGTAGATAAGGAAATTAAGGCCTCCAAAGAGCCTTAAGTCACATGGGTAGTAAATGTCAAAGGAAGACTATTACTCCAGGTCCTTTGACTCTAGAGACAGTGAGTGTTCCTTCCACTGGGCCATCCTTAAAATCCTTTTGGACCAGGGGAAACTAACATACATAATGGAAGGCATCGTGGGACAATGGAAAGAGCTCAGGTTCTAGAATCTGGGGCAAATGTGGCTTCATCCACTGGTGATCTTGGGCCAGTCATTTAACATCCACAAGCCTCAGTTTCCTCCATTGTTAAATGATGATTTTGAACTAAATAACCTCCAAAACCTGTTTTAGCTCTAGGGAGATAAATCTGTATCTTAAAATAATAAGAGAGCAGCACAGATCAGCACATAATCAAATTCCAGACAGTCTGTGTGGTGTAGAGTAGACAGTAACTATGGAGTTCAGTGGGAAGGAAAATTTGTGAAGGTACAGTGGAGGAGGAGGGATTGCAGGTGACAGGCTCTGAGATTTCTTTCAGCTCTAAATCTCTGATCAAGTGTGTGTTTTTTAAAATTCATATGTGTGAAAATTCTTTGCAGTAAAGAATTCTCTTGAAAACTCCTTGGGCCTGTCAACTTAAAAACATTCTCATTTTCATTTCTTCTGTTGCACAAGTTGCAAAGTCTGTTCAGGAAATCAGGAGAGAATTGGATTTGAATCTCACTTGTAACGCTTTTATTAACTGTAGCCCAATAGGCAAATGTGAACCTCAGTTTCTTAACTGTACAGTGGGAGGAGCAAGTGAATTGATGTATATATGTACATACAGGCTTGTAAAGCTTAAAATTCTAAACAAACAACAGTTATGATAAGGCAGCTAAGTGACTCTGGATAGAATGCTGGACGTGGAAGCAGAAGACCTGAATTCAAATATACTTACTAGCTATGTAACCATGGGAAGACACTTAACTTTGGACTTCAATCTATTGGAGAAAGAAATGGCAAACCATTCCAGTAACTTTGCCAAGAAAACCCCATAAATAGTATTGATGTCCTACAGTCCACAGGGTCACAAAGAGTTGGACACTATGTACCAACAAAAACAATAATAATTATGATGATGATGATGATGATGTTTGTCAAACTATGGCTTATCCATCAAAGCTACTGAAATGAAATTCTGTTACTAAAATTTGGTAACATTTTAGAATAATTTTTTAAAAATAATTAATTTTTTGTTGATATTTTTACATGACATTTTCTGAAGGATATTCCTCATACTCTTTCCTCTACCTAGTGTTCTATATCTTGTAATAAAAAGGGAAAAGCAAAAAAGCACCTAGTTCAGTAAAGCTAATGAATATGTCAACTAAATCCAAGAACCTATGCAATGTTCCATCCCAATAGCCTCCCCCCACTGTAAAAACGGCAAGAAAGAATATTTTTTTCTCATCTTTTTTTCCAGGGATAATCTTTAATGCTTTAATGTGATTTTCAAGGAGGTCTTCCTTTCTTTGGAGAAAAGCAGGCATTTGAGATTCATTCTCAGAAAATTGGGAGGGATGCCTATTTCCCCACTAATGTATTTTGCAATACAAAACAGAAAAATATTTTTTTCCTAGTAGAGGTCACATGGCTATTGTGGAATGAGAAAAAAAGTATTAGAATAAAAAATCCTAGACTGGATTCTTATTTCTGACGTTACCGTTAGGATCCTGGACAAGTCACTTTCCTGAGTCCCAACTGTAATGTATTAGAGAAATTAAACTATCACAAGGTTAATATGAACAAAACACAGTAGGCCTTCAAGTACTTTATGAATTGATACAGTAAACTACTCATTAATCAATCAGTCAAGAAGTATTTATTAAAATAAATGCTAAGTAGCAGTTGTGTTAAGGCCAGGGATAACACAAATGGAAGCATCCCTATTCTCAAAGAGTTTACATTCTAATGGGGGAGACCACAAAGGTCACAGATATTCAGGCACAGAAAAATGTCAAAAGAATAAACACAAATAAATACAGGGTAATTCAAGAGAATACACATAAATAAATACAGGGTAATTCAATGTGGAAGACATATAGTAAGCGCTTAGTAAATGCTTGGGGACTGACTGAGGATGGAAAAAGCATATTTAGCAGCTAATTGTATTAAGTTACCAGGAAAGTAAGGAATAGGAGATTAAGGTGTTAGGTTCCCACTTCCAGATGAAAAACAACCAGACAGGAAAAATAAAGCAATGTTTAAAGTCCAATAAGAAAGAGAATTCCATGGTAAACAATTTACCAAATGCAGCTTTTAAGGAACACATCTTTTCCCCAGAGTGATTCAAACTCAGCACCTGTCAGTGGTCAGAATCTAACTCGTTGTCCAAAAAGTACCTGATGATAGAAAATGCTATCCAGAGAGAGAACTATAGAATGTGGATGGAAGCATTATATTTTTACCTTTGTTTGTTTGCTTTTTCTTTCTCTTGTTTTTGTCTGATTTTTCTTGTACAACATGACAATTATGTAAATATATTTAAAGAGATTGTATGTGTTTAACCTGTATCATATTGTTTGCTGTCTTGGGAGGGAGAAGGTAAAAGAAAGAGAGAGGGAGAAAAATTTGAAACACTAAGTCTTAAAAAAAAACAAATCGTGGAAACTTATTAGGAAAAATAAAATACTATTAAGGAAAAGAAAGGAACCCCAATTATAGATATATCTGACAAAGGACCATTTGGATCTTTGCTTGACTTCCAAAGGGAGAGAGAGATCCTACCCCCCTTCTAAGTCAGCCCTAAAACCTGTTTTTTTTTTTTTTTAAGAGATGGCCTACATGTACCTCTTTGTAACTTGTCCCCACTGCTACTGGTTCTGTCTCTGGGGCTATAGTGAAGTTCAACCCTTCTCCTGCAGGAGAAACCATCAAACACATACTTGTACACACCCATCACAGCTCCCCTACCCCCCAGTCTTATCTTCTCCAAGATTCCTAGTTCTTTCAACCCCTCCTCTCAAGGCACAGACTCCAGGCTCTTGACCATCCTGACTACCCTCTTCTGGACTCTCTCCAGCTAATCAATTGAGTACAGCACTCCTCACACAAGTAGGCACTTAATAAATGTTCACCGACTGAACAATGGAATAAATATAGGATCCCGGAAAGCCTGCTAAGCCTGGCTGTTTCTGTAAGCTCTCATTAATTCAGACTTGGCTAGTTGCAACGGCCTAAGAGACTGGTTAACCACTTAAGAAAATCACCTATTGCTTCTAAGAACTTTAGACCCCATTCATCTGTAATTGCAAGATATGACTTCAGTCAGTACAGGTAAGTCCTGCTTAACCTTGGGCTAAGGGAGCACATCACAAGTCACGCCTGTCTTTGCAGCAGTGGGCACGATGCACAGAGCAAAGGCTCTGGAGTCAAGAGGATAGGAATTCAAATCCATTCTCAGATACTTAATAGCTGCGTGACCTTGGGCAAGTCATTCTTTCTGCTTCAGTTTCCTCAACTGTAAAACTGGGGACAATAATAGCACCTACATTCTAAGATTGCTATAAAGACTAAATGAGGTCTTTTTTTTTTTTTTTTTTTTTAAGTGCTTAGCCCAGGGTAGCTTGGTGCTTCGGTGGATAGAGCACCAGCCCTCCGAAGGACCTGAGTTCAAATTTGACCCCAGATACCTAATACTTCCTAGCTGTGTGACTCTGGCAAATAACTTAATCCCATTTGCCTTGCAAAAAAAAGAAAAAGACTTTTTTTTTTTTTTTAAGTGCTGAGCCTAGGTCTGCACATCATTTTTTTCTTTACATCAAAATAACACCTTGACTTGGGGGCAATGGCTTAGTCCAACTGAACTGACAGCAGCTAAGTGGTGCAATAGCTAAAGCACTGGGCTTGGAATCAGGAAGATTTTCCTGATTTTCCTTACTTCAAATCCATCCTCCCATAATTACAAGCTGTATGACTTCAGGCAAGTCATTTAACTCTGTTTGCCTCAGTTTCCCCAACTATAAAATGAGCTGGAGAAATAACAAGCCATTCCGGCATTTCTGTCAAGAAACAGAACAGCAGCCACAAAGCCGACCACACACACTACACCGACTGGCACCGGAGGAGACTTGAAAAGTCATCCGGTCTAAAGCTTTTCTTTTTCCAGACAAGGAAACTGAGCCTCAGCCGGCGAATTCTAAGGTCACACAAAGAAACGGCTCCAGCCCAGCTAGGGCATTCCTTCCTCTAGGACAGCTCCATGTACCTGAAAGCATAAATATTTTTATCTGCGTACAAAAATATGCCACAGTTCAACCTAGCCCTCCTCCCAATTAGCATAGATTGACACTTTCTCCATTTGTAAAATGGGGTCACTGACACAGACTCTGCAGATGTCAGGAGATTCATGGAGAACAGCAGATGCTGGGGGCGTGCACTCGAGGGAAGGAGGCATTTATTAACAGTATTTATTATGGGCCCGTGTACACGAGGCAGTGGGCGAGGCATAAATGGAGAGCTCTGCCCTTGTCTGCTGAACCTGACCGGCGGGAATGGGGGACAGTCCTTCTCTTCCCTCTCCTCCTGCCTCACTTCCCTCTCTCCTGTAACTCTGCTCGCTTAACCCCCACTTTGCTCTCAGGACCGTAACGGGCACACGAGCCTCCACTCCTATTCTGATCACAAAGTAAACGCATTATACAGTAAATGAGTCAGGATAGCCTGGAATCTGAATTCCGCCTCAGATATTTACTAGCTGTGTGACATCCTGGAAGAGTCATTTAAATCCCCCCTACCTCAGTTTCCAATTAGGTGCAATGGTTTCCTTCCATCACTATCTGTTATGCTTCTGAAAAGTAATTCTGTAACTGAGCAAATACTTACTGGAAGGGCTGATTCAAGGAAAAACAGGAATTGCACTCTACCCACAGGGGACTTATAGTCTAAAAAGATCCCTGTGAAAACCAAATTTGAGTAAATTAGATGCTTGTGTAATAACTGTGGCTTTGTGAATTTTCAGGTAAAGTACAGAATCCTTCAGGAAGCCATGAAATTCCATTCTTGTACTCCTAGGCAAGTCACTTACGCTGTCTGCCTCTGTTTCCTTATCTGTAAAATGGGGATGATAATAATAACAGACCAACCTCCCAGGCTCAAAGGAGTTAGGGTTTATAAAGCACTTTACAAACCTTAAAGTATTACATAAATGTTATTATGATGAGTATTATGTCCCTTCTTCCACGTCTGAAATGCAATGAACTTGGAAGTTTCACATAGCAAGTTTACTTCATGAGGTGGGGCTCTGGTGCTTGCTCACTCATTCCAATCCAGCCAAGTCAACTTTCTCATGTTTTCCCTGCTATTCTTTCCCCTTATTCACTTCTAAAACAGCTAACGGCTTCTTCTACTCTCATTTCAAAACCTGTCAAGCTGATGCTAACTTATAATATTCTCAAATTGGTGACTTTATTTAGGGTCACAGACTTTTATGATAATTTGTAGTTGTTCCATTGTGTCTAACTTGTCTAACTAACTAAACCCTATTGGGTGTTTTCTTGGCAAAGATACCGTAGCAATTTGCCAATTCCTTTTCCAACTTATTTTATAGATGAGGAAACTGAGGCAAGCAGGATTAATCGATCTGCTCAGGGTCATGCAGTCAGTAAGGTCTGAGCTGAATTTGAATTCAGGCCATCCTTCCTTTGGGTCCAGCACTAGCATCTATTAACTGCCTCTAAGAGGGATTTTTTTTTCAGTGTAGGGGGGACAGGATAGAATCCAGATTTGACTTCCTGTTGGTATTGAAATTAATCTGTAAAGGCACCTCCATCTTTTCATCTTAGAGAAGGGTGTTTTAATGCTATCTGCATCCAAAGAGCGAACTATGAAAACTGAATGTAGATTGAAGCACATTATTTTAATTTTTTTTTTCATTTTTTCTTTCTTGTGGTTTTTCCATTTTGTTCTGATTGTTCTTATACAACATGACTAATATGGAAATATGTTAAAAAAGACTCTTGATGTATAACCCAGATCAGATTATTTGCTATCTTGGGGAGGGGAGAGGGAAGAGAGAGAGAAAGAAAATTTTGGAAGTCAAAATCTTTCAAAATTGAATATTAAAAACTATCTTGACATGTAATTAGAAAAATAAAACACTACTGATTTTTTTTAAAGAGAAGGGGTTTTTAGCCTATTTTGTGTCAAAGATCCTTTGACAAGCCTGGTGAAGTGTACAGACCTCTTCTCAGAATGTTTTTAAGTGCAGAAAATACAATACAAAGAGTTATGAAGGAAACCAATTCTGCTGAAAGATACTTAAGAAAAATATTTTTTAAAAGTTCCTAGATCTCAGGTTAAGAAGCCCTGAGAAGGAAATTGCCAGGGTCACTGAGAGGTTAAGTCAGTAAACATACATTAAAAGCTTACTACCTACTAGATACTGTGCTAAACTCTGGGGATACAAAAAGAGGCAAAAAACAAAAAAACAAAAAACAACCAATTCCTGTCCTCAAAGAGTTTAAAAACCTAATAGGGAGAGGGAGAGGAGGGGAGACAACAAATAAATATGTACAAATAAACTATGGGATAAATAGGAAGGAGGAGGAAGGAGGAGGAAAGGCATTGGAAGTAGGAGGGGTTGGGAAAGGCTTCCTGTAAAAAAGGGAATTTTAACTAAGATTTAAGATGAAACTTGGAAAGTCAGTAGATTGAAGAGTACAATTTTCATCTTTTTGTTTGTTTTTTCTTTCTTGTGGTTTTTTCCCTTTTGTTCTGATTGTTCTTATAGAGAAAGTATTCCAGGTATGTGGGGGAGCAGTCAGAGAAAAGTCAGTGGAGGCAAGAGATGGAGTGTCTCATGGTGGAACAATTGGGAGACCAGTGGATAGCATAGTGTAATGAGGGGAGTAAGGAGTAAGAAAATTGGAAAGGAAGCACACGACTGAGTTAAGAAGGGCTTTGAGGGCCAAACAGATCGTTTTGTATTGCTTGGAGGCAACGTGGAGTCACTAGGGGTTACTGGGAGTGGGGGTGGGTTAAGTTTGACATGGTCGAACCTTCACTTTAAGAAAACCTTTGAATGAAGGATGGATTGCAGTGGGGAGAGGCTTGAAACAAGCAGATCCACCAGCGGCTATTCCAGTAATCCAAGTGTGAGGAGATGGGAGCAATGTCAGAGAGAAAGGGATGAATCTGGGATGTTACAAAGGTAAATCTGGCAGGGATATAATGGGTAAGAAACAGTGAGGAGTCCAAGCTGAGGGCCACGCCACGGGGGCCTGGAAGGGTGGTTAAGGGGCCTGCCCGTGGTCTCTGAGGTACTACAGAAGTGAGGCAGATCAATCTTGAACTGCTTCCAACATGTCCACTATATCAGGCTTCTTTAGGCATCCTTGGTAAATATTGATGGATTATGGTCAATACATGGGAATAAAGCAAAGTTAGAAAGCAGAGCTACAACAACAAAGAGACCCCTCCTCTGCTCTCCCATTATTCGGCTCCTCTGATCCGAAATGGGTGTCTCTTCTGCTTCATTTCTCCATTTGTGTGGCGGCGTGAGCTTCCTCCTGAGTGACAGAACCATCCGATGTCCTGTTGCCAAGCTCTGCCTGCCAGGTTTCATTCATGCATGCACCAGCCTTCCCTGAATTCCTCCTCCCATCAAGGGGCTTCAGGTACCCTGGCAACCCAACGGCACCGTAACCGCAGCCTGCTTCCCCTTCTGGGCCTCTGAGCTCTAGCCCTGGTCTACCAGGGGAGCCACATGCCTTGGCCGAGGTCTCTGCTTGGTACAGCGCTCTCTTTCTCTGCTGTGGCTCCCCTCTTCTTCCCTGGCCTAGAGGCAAGCCTGAAGGGCACGGCCATCTGTGTGGTGCTGAGGTATGGGTATGAGATACCAGCTGCCTGGACTCTTTCCCTGGCTCTGGGAAGGTTGGGAGGAGCCGAATCGCTCTCATTGGACAAGTCCAGTACCCTCTCCGGTACTCAGTCCCACAGACTGTTAGCATTGGGAGGGATTTCTCAAATGCCCTCTAGCTCCAACATCCATGGGGTTCTAGAATACAATGTTGGCTACGGTCAAGGAAAAGGTCAAAGTCAGTTAGTCCCCGAGCATTTTATAAGCACCTACTCTGCGCCAATGAGTGTGCTAAATGAGGGGGATACAAAGCCTGCTCTTAAGGAGTTCATGGTCTAATGGCATTTGGATGGGGGGGTACATGACAGAGGCATCCCAATAGTGAAGAAACACTGGACTTGGACTCAGAGATCTGGATTTCAGTCTTAGTCCCGACACTTACTAGCTTTGTGTTGCAAGCAAGGCATTTAACCTCTCTGCAGAGCACTTTCCTCATCTGCAGAATGCTAACAGATCTCACAAAGTTGCCAAGAGGAAAGCACTCTGTGGATTCATGCTTACGATGACTAAGTGCATTTCTGACTAGTTTCATCAGCTGGTCATATGTGGAATTAGCTTTATTATTGTTCATTTGTTTCGGTCATAGTCAACTCTCTGTGACCTCATTTGGAGTTTTCTGGGTAAAGATACTGGAGAAGTTTGCTGGAGTTGATCTGGAGAAATAAAAGGGAGTTGCTGCCCTAAAAGATTCTACATTCTAATAGGGAAGACGTGTTTTCTTATCATAATGTTTTCAGTTGTACAAATGTTTTTAATCTACAATTATAAAGATTTAAAAATTGTTGTTGTTGTTATTCAGTCATTTTTCAGTTACATCTGACACTTCATGTTGCCTTTTGGAGTTTTCTTGGCAAAGGTACTAGAATTGATTGCTATTTCCTTCTCCAAATCACTTTACAGATGAGGAAACTGAGGCAAACAGGGTTAAGTGACTTGCTCAGGGTCTTATAGTTAAGTAAGTGTCTGAGGCCACACTTGAATTCATGTATTCCTGCCTTCAAGCCTGATGTTGCTCTATTTACTGTGCTGCCCCAAGAATTAGCCATCAGAGTCAAAATAAGTCACTGAGAAAGGCAGAGAAAGGATTATAGAGGTCCACTAGTCTAATCTCTTGCTTATCCAATATTCTTATTACATGATACATGATTACACGATAATACCATTAATATTAACATAATCACCACCACAATAATTTTGGATCAGGATCTCAGACTTCATCAATATAAGGAACTCCTGGTGTGGAA